>NW_015386586.1:778163-814858 GCF_001527695.2 Protobothrops mucrosquamatus | reverse complement strand
TCCTCCTCCTCCTCCTCCTCCTCCCTTCTAGTAGTGTTGATATTACCTAGTTGGTTCATGAAATGTCTGCAAGGAAACAAAAGTTCAGAGAGCACCAAGGACCCCACAGTCTTCCTCCCCCTCCTCTCCACTACCCGTACTCCCTACTAACGCTGGTGATGTTGCCTAGTAGGGTCATGAAATGTCTGCAAGAAAAGCATCAAACCATCCCCTTCCTCTTCCCCCTCCATTGTGCAAACTCCAACACCCGCTCGTAAGTGCCCACCGAGTAGGATCAAGATGGTGTGGTCAAACCACTCTTGACTGTTGTGAGGACACTCTGCAGACACCCCCCAGCCTGACTGCTACCTGTCTTCCTGTTCTGATGTAAGCTGTTCCCCTCTTCTAGAATCCAACATCTAGGAGCAGAAATTCATTTGATCAGAGATCTGATGGATCCCACAAATGGTGGAAGGCACGACTTCCTCTTGACAGCACTGGAGGTAAGGAGGGAGGGAGGGAGGAAAGGAAGGGAAGGGAAGGAAGAAAATGAAGGAGGGAGGGAGAGAGGGAAGAGGAAGGAAAGGAAAGATTAGGAAGGAAGGAAGGGAAGGGAGGGAGGGAAGGAGGGAGGAAGTATGGAAGGAAATGAAGGAAGAAAGGAAAGATGGGAGGGAGGGAGGGAGGAAAGGAAGAAAGGAAAGAAGGGAGGGAGGGAGGAAAGGAAGGGAAAGGAAGGGAAGGGAGGAAGGAAGGGAAGGAGGGAGGGAAGGAAAGGAAGGAAAGAAGGAAGGGAAGGAAGAAAGGAAAGAAGAGGGAGGGAGGAAGTATGGAAGGAAATGAAGGAAGAAAGGAAAGATGGGAGGGAGGGAGGGAGGAAAGGAAGAAAGGAAAGAAGAGGGAGGGAGGAAGGAAAGGAAGGAAGGGAGGATGGAAGGGAGGAAGGAAGGGAAGGAGGGAGGGAGGGAGGGAAGGAAAGGAAGGAAAGAAGGAAGGGAAGGAGGGAGGGAGAAAGGAAGGATGGAAGGAAAGGAAGGGAGGGAGGATGGAAGGAAGGAAAGGGAAAGAAGGAAGGAAGGAAGGAAGGAAGGAAGGAAGGAAGGAAGGAAGGAAGGAAGGAAGGATCCTTCCCTTCCATTGTATTTGCAATGGAATCCTTCTTCATCTACAACTAAACTGGATTTGTAAATTTTCCTCTCCCAAAAAAATGTCTTTTAATTGCTATACAGCCAGATTGAATTTGGAGCCTTTTCAATCCACTGTGTAGCATTTTCCAAAAAACTTAATTTTAGTAGATGGCAAAATTCAATTTTTTCCTGATGATGGGAGTTTTTTCTCAGCATTTATGGGATGGTTGGAGAGGAAGCTGAGACTGAAGTGGAGGAACACAGAATAAACGCAAGATTTTTAGTTTCTAATCTCCAAACTCAACTCTCCTTCTTGTTATAGTCCTGCTATCAGCTTATCCAAGAGATACGACTACCTTTGAATTGACGAACGGCGTGTGACTCCTGAAAGACTACACAACCCATCATCAACAGCCAATAGCAGCTGGAGAACTTACTCTGATAATTCCCAGAAACTGGACTGGACATAGTTGCTGCTATTGCTTATTTTTAAAAAAATTAGTATTTGTCTTTCCTATGGGAAGTGTGTTCATGCTTTTAGGGGAGCTGTCAATTTCTTTGAAATTGAGTCAATGACGGGAGTTTTTCTGAAATTGACAGAAAAGAGATTGGGTAAGGTAGTCCTTGACTTACAACTGTTTGTCACAACGGCTCTGAAAAAAGTGATTTATGACCATTTTTCTCACGTAGGACCGTTGTAGCACCTCCATTGTCTTGTGATCAAAATTCAGACGCTCGGTGACTGGCTCATATTTACGACGGTCGCAGTGTCCCGAGGTCACGTGATCCCCTTTTGCGACCGTTCTGAATAGCAAAGTCAATAAGGGAAGCCCTATTCCAGTGATGGCGAACCTTTTAGAGACCGAGTGCCCAAACTGCAACCCAAAACCCACTTATGCATCACTGGGTGCCGGGTGGGTGTGGCCCATTGGGTGGGTGTGGCCCATTGGGTGGGCGTGGCTGCGGTGGTAACAGCAGACTGGGTGGGACTAAAAAGTTCAATCAATCAATTCCAACTTTGCAAGATCTTTTTTTTTCCCACGAGAAGTTGAAATTGACTGATTGATTGAACCTTTTTTTTTTTTGCACATGGCGGCGGAGGCCTAAAGCGAAAAAGTTTTATAAAACCCAGCTGAAGGCCTAGGACTGGGGCAACGGCGCACGTGCCCACAGAGAGGGCTCTCAGTGCCGCCTCTGGCACCCGTGCCATAGGTTCGCCACCACTGCCCTATTCGCTTAACGACAATCGTGTGACTCAACAACTGCAGCGATACAAGTTAATAAAAATTCAGCAAGTAAATTGAATAAACGTTCAGTAAATAAATTCAGTAATAAGTAAAGAAATTAAGTAAAGAAATTTGGTAAATAAGTAAACTCAGTAAATAAATTTAGTAAGCAAATTCAATAAGTTTAGAAAATAATTAAGTTTACTAAATTTAATAAATATTTTTTTTTAAAAAAATCATTATCACGTGACCATGGAACTGGTCGTAAACTGCCAAGCACTCTCAATACGGTCATGTGACCTGTGGGAGGGGGTGCCCAACGGAACGGTCATTAAGTGAGGACTTCCTGTAAGGAGATTCAATAGAATAGTTTATCCTCAACTTACAACCATAATTGAGCCCAAAATTTCTGTCGTTAAGTGAGACATTTGTTAAGTGAGTTTTGCCCCATTTTATGACCTTTATTGCCATAGTGGTTAATTTGCTTGATAAATTAGTAACCAGGTCGTTAAGCGAATCTGGCTTCCCCCATTGACTTTGCTTGTCAGGTTGTAAAAGGGGATCATGTGACCCCGGGACATGGCGACCGTCATAAATATGAGACAGTTGCCAAGCATCCCAATTTGGATTGTGTGACCATGGGGATGCTGCCAAGGGTTGCAAGTATGAAAAACGGTCATAAGTGCCGTAACTTTAAATGGTCACTAAAAGAACTGCTGTTAAGGGCTACCTGTATAATGTTTTTCCGTGTTTTTTGTACTTTTACCTTCTGCTAACATCTTGTGGGTGTATTTTTTCAAAATCCAAAACCTGCAAAATCCGACATCCACTCCGTTTTAACAGCTTAATGGTTTTTTTTTTCTTGAGAGCTGCAGTTCATTGAGGGCAGAAATCTAATTTTTCTCCATCCTATTTTATCATCCCTTGCTGCTACTACCAATTAAAATAGGAGAAACAGGATCCTATGGATGGAGGGAATTAAGGATCTCAAGATGATCCACCAGAGGGAGGGGAAAAAAAATTCATTTATGAAGTTGCAGAGACATGTGATTTTCTACAACTACTGACATTTCTTAACTGGATGCTAAATTCTGTGGGGGGTTTTAAAAAAAATTTTTGCAACAGGTTTGGTTTTGAAAAAAAGTAGACTGGGGAGCAGGCAAGTTTAATGTGATAAGCATTTAGCTTGTTTTCTCCACAGTCAACTTCTTTTTAAGTATCAGCTTGAGGATTTCTCGGCAGTTAGAAATGAAGTGTTAATTTTTTACTAATTAACTTCAGAGGAAATTCTGGCCTTTTGTAGAATTATTGACTGGGTTTTATATTTTTAAAAAAACGAAACAGTAATAAACTGCCTGTGTTCTCAATAGTGATCTTGTTTATGCAATAGGTTAGATAAAAGTGAACTACAATGTTGGGATAAGTAGAAAGGACCTGGTGTATAGCAACATTTTATTGGGGGGGGGGGGGGCATTTTTGCACCCTTGGAAAGAAAGGGAAGGAAAAGATGGAACGGAGGGGCTGAGGAAGGAAGGAACAGAATAGGGCAAGTAAGTAAGGGAGAGAGGGAAAGACTAAATGTAAGGAAAAAAGGAGGGAGGGAGGAAGGAAGGAAAAGAGAGGGAGGGAGGAGCTGAGTGTAAGAAAAATAAAAGAAAAAAGGAAAGGAAGGAGGGAGGGAGGGAAGAAGAAATTGAGTAACAAAAAAGGAAAAAAAAGGAAGGAAAGGAGGGAGAGAAGAATTGAATGTAAGAAGAAAAAAGGAAGGAAAGGAAGAAGATCGGGGGAGTGAAGGGACTGAATATAAGAAAAAAAGGAAGGAAAAAGGCAGGAAAAGAGGGAGGGACTGAGTGTAAGAAAAAATGAAAGAAGAGGGAAGAAGAGAAAAAAGAAGGAAAGGAAGGAGAAAGGGACAGGAAGGAAGAAAAAAAAAAGGACAGAGGGAGGGAGGGCAATTTCAGGAAGTCCACCCATCTGGTTGACACACGCCCTCCTTTTTCACCCTGCAGTATTTTCAGCCCCCAACTCAAGAGCGACGGATTGAAAAAAACCACAGAAAGCGAGAACGTTTAATTCCTTTATTATCTGTTTTCTCAAAGAGCAGTTATATCAAGAACTCCAGATGCTCTGGGAAAACACCCCCGAGGTCTGAGCCCGCTTCCGCTCAGGGTTAAAACAGGCCCCGCCAGGAACATTTAGTGGGCCACAGCTAAGAGGAAGGACAGGTCCCCAGCCAGTCCCCATTCAGAAGGAAGCCTCTACGGTTGGGGTGCACCTACAGACACTCCCCCCCCCAAGGGACATCCTATGAGTAGTTTTGAGCCCTTATGGCATATGGACTAGTAACGCTTAGCCGTAGCGACAAAGCTATCTTATAACTATGCTCAAACTTGAAGTTGTGGGGTCCTTGGTGCTCTCTGAGCTGGGTGGTTTTCTTGCAGACGTTTCATGACCCAACTAGGTGGCATCATCAGTGCTAGATAGGAGTAAGGTTTGTGGAGAGGAGGAGGAGGAGGACTGTAGGGTCCTTGGTGCTCTCTGAATTTGGTGGTTTTCTCGCAGATTTTTCATGACCCAACTAGGGAACATCATCAGTGCTAGAAGGACAACATAGGGCAGTGGTGGTGAACCTATGGCACGGGTGCCAGAGGCGGCACTCGGAGCCCTCTCTGTGGGCACGCACGGCATCGCCCCAGTCCTAGGCCTTCAGCTGGGTTTTATAAAACCTTTTCGCTTTAGGCCTCCGCCACCATGTGCAAAAAAAAAAAAGGTTCAATCAATCAGTCAATTTCAACTTCTCGCGGGAAAAAAAAAGATCTTGCAAAGTTGGAATTGATTGATTGAACTTTTTAGTCCCACCCGGTCTGCTGTTACCACCGCGGCCACGCCCACCCAATGGGCCACGCCCACCCAATGGGCCACGCCCACCCGGCACCCAACGATGCATAAGTGGGTTTTGGGTTGCAGTTTGGGCACTCGGTCTCTAAAAGGTTCGCCATCACTGTCATAGGAGGAAAAGGAGGACTGTGAGCTTGGTTGCCTCCTTGCAGACGTTTCCTGACCCAACTAGATAACATCATCAGTGCTAAAAAGGAGTATGGTTTTTGCTCTCTGTTTATATGATTGCCATGTTGGTGGGAATATTCTTGGTGGGTCCTGAATATAGCAAATTAACACTAGATTAACATCCAAGTTGTAAATCACATCCCAATCAAGGAACTAGCAAGTTAGATAAGCAATCAAACAGCAAACAACAGCGTAATCAAGGCCACTCCCACCAACGCTGAAGGATAAGCCATAAACAGACCAAATCCCTACTCCCTTCCAGCACTGATGATGTTCCCTAGTAGGGTCATGAAACGTCTGCAGAAAACAACCCAGGCTCAGACAGCACCAAGGACCCCAGAGTCCTCCTCCTCTTCCTCATTCTTCTATCCACAAATCCTACTCCGTTCTAGCATTGATGATGTTACCTAGTTGGGTAATGAAACATCTGCAAGAAAGGAACCAAATTCCAAGAGCACCGAGGATTCCCCTTCCTCTTTCTCCTCCTCCTTCCCTCTGCAAACTCCACTCCTTCTAGCACTGATGATGTTCCCTAGTTGGGTCATGAAACGTCTGCAAGGAAACCACCCAGCTCAGAGGGCACCAAGGACCCCACAGTCCTTTCCTTCCTCCTCCTCCTCCTCCTCCTCAAACCCCACTCCTTTAGTAGCACTGATGATGTTCCCTAGTTGGGTCATGAAACATCTGCCACAAAAACCACCAAGCTCAGAGAGCACCAAGAACGGCATGGATTATTCCTAAAATATACACTAAATTTTGTGCTGTCCTTTTTTAAAGGAAGGGATACCCTTCCACCAAGCAACTGTTGTAGGTTAACATATGGAGAGTTAGTCTGTTTCCCCCATTTGTCGCTTTGAAGGAACGCCTCCTACGATCTCCAAGTGGTCCCCTTTCCTTTTCCCCCACTCGCAGCTTGAGCAGTCTCCACGTTTGCCCATCGCATCTGATCAAGGAGGAAGAGAGAAAGTCGGGACTCAGAGGGACACGGAGCAACCTCCATCCTAACCGTGGTTGAAAAGTCAGTTCTTGCTCCAGACCGAGCCTTTGTTCCTGGGGGGGGGGGGGGAGCTGGACTAGAAGACCTCCAAGGTCCCTTCGAACCCTGTTAATTCTATGTGCTCCTCGTCTCTTCCATTTCTCCAAGGATGGCTCTGCTCCAGGCCTGGAGCTGCTGAGAAGGATTTCAGGAAATCTCGGGGGTTTTCTTTTTTTAAATAAAGGAAGGAAGGAAAAAACGGGAACCCTGCTGATTTCAAAAGCCCCTTGAACTCAAAGCAGAAAGGTGAAAAGCAGCCCTTGAAGCCGAGAAAGCGAACATGGCTTGTAGAAAAAGTGGACACCCTTGTCCACATGCCACCTTGGGCCACTTAAGACCCACGACAACCTTTGTCTGGTCTCTGAAAGGTTCGTGCTAAGCCTGAGAAAAAATGGCTTCAAGCAACAAATAGGCAATTTCCACCCCCCCTTCTTCCTTTTCTCTCTTTTCCAAAATTTCCCAAAGAATCAAAACAAAGCAGTGTTGCTAAGAGTACAAGCTTCTATAGACATCCATATATATATATATATATATATGTAGAGAGAGATAATGATTCAGAATTAAGTTCTATCGAGTTCGATTCGGCCAGAATTAAATTAAATAACCAGCGGTATCGCAATCCTATGACGCACTTTTGCTTTTCAGCAAAGTTTTTCCTACTCTCTTAAATTCTCTAGTTCACCCCCTAACGCCATCTCTACACTAGCGGAGCACAGATAGTCCTTGACTTACAACAGTTCATTTAGTGACGGTTCAAGTGGCTTATGGCCGTTTTTCACACTTAACCACTGCTGCAGCATCTCCGTGTCCATGCAATCAAAATTCGGACGCTTGGCAACCGACTCATATTTACGAGTCCTCTTTTTGCGACCTTCGGACCAGCAAAGTCAACGGGGGAAGCCAGATTCATTTAACAAACGGGTGACTCACTTAACAACTGCAGGGATCCCCTTAACAACGGTGGCAAGGAAGGTCGTCAAAAGGGGGCAAAGCTCACTTAACAAATGTCTCGCTTAGCAACGGGAATGTTGGCTCAACTGTTAAGTCGTTAAGTCGAGGACTACCTGTACAACCTATAGCGCAGTGGTTCTCAACCTTTTTAATGCCGTGACCCCCAACCGGTCATAAGTCGAGGACTAAACCGGTCGTAAGTCGAGGACTACCCAACCAGTCGTAAGTCGAGGACTTTCCCTGCCCGGGAGCGCCGCGCATACGTGGTTCCGCCCCCTGCGCCGGCCGAGGCGTAGCTGGCAAGCGGCAGAGACGGAGCAGGCCGACCACCAGCTGGCCCAGCCCAAGGGAGGTAAGGCACCCGCCGGAAAAGGGGAAAAAATGGCGGACAAAAAAAATGGCGGAAAGCCTTGCTTGGCGACCCCCATGAAATGGTCGATCGACCCCAAATGGGGTCTCGACCCACAGGTTGAGAACCACTGCTGTAGCGACTCTTTTAGCTTTACCTTCTAAATTCTCTACCGCTGCTTTTTGCACGTCAGCCTCTTCAAAAAAAAGCGATTTTTTTTTCGTGCTGGCAACTTTTAAAAAAGGGGTGATCGAAGAAGAAGAAGAAGGAAGAAGAAAAAAGAGAGACAGAGAAGAAGAAGAAGATAAATATTCATAGGCAGCCAGCTAGCAAGGGAAGGTTGCTTGCAGACCGGAAGTGCTTCTCTAGCAAAAGAGGCGGGGGTGGGGGTCTCAGAGCAGGGCGGTGTCGATGGCGGCCTTCAGCCTGAGCAGGAGGGCCTGCGGGGGAGGGGAGAGGGCTTCGGGGTTGAGCTTCTTGAATTCCTCGTTGGCGTTCAGGGAGGCCAAGACTTTTGCGGTCCTTTTGAGGTCGAACACGGCGTGAAGCATCCCCAGGCTGGAGAGGGCGGCCCTGGACGAGCGCTTGGAGGCGTCGTCCTCGGAGTGGTGGTGCTCCAGCACAAAAATGCGATTCTCCCCGATGATCTTCAGGAAGTTGTAGAACTCTTTGTAATCGATGCCGGTGTAGGACTTCATCAGCACCTGGGGAAGGGGAAGGAGAGACTCGGCTGAAGTAACCGGGACATCACCCCCCCCCCGGGAGGAAAATATATATATAATTAAATGAAGGGTGTTCAGCGAGGTTTTGCTGAAACGGGATGGGATGGTTTGGAGCTTAATGGTGTCTTCGCTCAGGCCAAGAGGCTAAGCTGTGGTTCTGCTCAGGTTTTATTCCAAAAAATATCCCGAACTTAGAATTACGTTTAGAATATTTTGAATAAAACCTGAATAGAAGTTGCTTACAGAAGTAAATTCTTTCCACAGGAGCAATTATTGGACATAAGAATGACAGACAGACAGACAGACAGACAGACAGAGACAGAGAGAGACAGACAGAGAGAAAGGGAGAAAGGGAGAGAGAGAGAGAGAGAGAGAGAGAGAGAGAGAGAGAGAGAGAGAGAGAGAGAGAGAGAGAGAGAGAGAGAGAGAGAGAGAGAGAGAGCCTGGCTGAGGAATTCTGGGAGTTGTAGTCCACTAAAAGGGCCAAGTTGGAAGACCCCTGCTGTAGGCAGTCAAAACAGAAACGCGCTTTAACGTGTCCTGTCTCACTGCAGTTACAACGTGTCTGGTGACAGATAGTCCTTAACTTACAATCATTTGTTTAGTGACCATCTGAAGTTACAGTGGCACTGAAAGTGACAGGACCATTTTTCACACTTCCGACCATTGCAGCATCCCCACAGAATCGCACAATCCATATCTGGATGCTTGGCAACTGACTCACACTTAGGACTGTCACAGTCTTCCGGGGGGATGTCACGTGATGCTCTTCTGCGACTTTCTGAACAAGCAACTGTCAGCGGGGGAAAGCCAGATTCACTTCATTAACTGAACACCTGCAGTGACTCACTTAACCGCGGCAAGACAGGTCGTAAAAAGGGGCAAAACTCACTTAAAGAACTGTCTCGCTAGGCAACAGAAATCAGGGGATCAATTGTGGTCGTTAAGTTGAGGAGTACCTGTATTCTGGGGCGGGGGGGGGGGAGGAGACAGATTCCTGGTGAAAGGCTGAATTTTCCCCAGGTGTGTTTTACCTGGCATTGCAGGTGCCAGTCTTCCATGCTCTCTTTCCACTCTTTGATCTCCCGCTGGACGGCGGCGAGTTCGTCCTGGAGGAAGCTCCACATGATGGCCAAGTTGCAGCCGTTCACCCAGTTGTGGTTGATGGAGATGGTGTCTTCCTGGGAGGGGGCAGAAAACCGGAAATGTTTATTCCCCCCTCCGAGCTAGGGCACCTGGGAGAAGGAGAGGAGGGGTAGGGGTGTGTGTGTATGTGTGTGTGTGTATGTGTGTGTGTGTGTATGTGTGTCGCTATGGGTCGACTGCTAGCCTAAGGGACTGAATTCCTTGAAGAATTAAGGTGGGCCCTAGGATGAAAATTCTGTTCACCGGTCCATTGAAAGTCAAATATTTCACCGCAGAAAAGGATTAGGTTTCACAGGGTAGGCCACCTTGGCTCTTTTATGACTGGTGGACTTCAACTCCCAGAATTCCTGAGCCAGCCTGGCTCAGCTTGGAAACCTCTCCCTTTCCCCTCAGCATGGCTGGCTCAGGAATTCTGGGAGTTGGAGTCCACACGTCATAAAAGAGGCAAGGTGGCCTAGCCCTGGTTTAAAAAGAGAATTCAACTCGTATTGTGGATCGGGTCGAGGAAGACAGGAAGTTGGGGGATGAAGCTGGAAATGTAGGGCTGAAACTTTGGCATAAAAGGGGGCTGGGTGACTTTGAGCCAAAGAGCAAAGTTAGACTTAAATACTACTTCACCATGCTTCACAGCCCCCCCCTAAGCAGTTTACAGAGTCAGCATCTTGCACCCCCCAAATCTGGCTCCTCATTTTACCAACCTCGGAAGGATGGAAGGCTGAGTCAACCTTGAGCTGGTGAGACACGAACTGCCGAACTGCTGGCAGCCGGCAGTCAGCAGAAGGAGCCTGCAGTACTGTAACCACTGCACCACCAGGCCTCAAATACCAGGAGACAATGAGTTCTAGTCCTGCCTTAAGAATAAAAAATTGGCTGGATGACACTGGGCCAAGCCTAACAGACAGTTTCTTGGTGACTGGACCGAAGTCATCAAAGTGGCTTTCATTGCTAAGGTGGGACTAGAATTCACCGTCTCCTGGTGATTGACCTGAAATCACCCAGCGGGCTTTTGTGCCTAAGGCGGGACTAGAACTCTCCCTCTCCTGGTGATTGGTCCAAAGTCACCCAGCCGGCTTTCATGCCCAAGGTGGCACTAGAACTCCCCGTCTCTTGCTGATTGGCCCAAAGTCACTGTTGGCTTTTGTGCCTATGGCGGGACTAGAACTCACATTTTCCCAGTTTCTAGCCTGCTGCCTTAGCCACTAACCTACAAACTGGCTCTCTTGCTTTTCGCTTATCTATATAAATAAAAATGTAAATGTTCATTTGTTCAAAATCTTAAATCTCCGAAGGTTCTTCACCGATTGCTTTGAAATTTTGACACAACGTTGCATTCGAATACGCGCGCGTTTTTACATACCTATATTATATAGATGTCACACCTGTGACAGGTAAAAACATGCTTTTGAAAAACAGCACCATCTGTTGGACGTAAAAGCAACACACGCTTTTACCAGACTGAGCCACAGCAACATGTGGCTGGGTACAGTTATATCGATAAAAACAGAATAGAATATCTTTATTGTCATTGTGTAACTCACAACGAAATTAAGTAAAATAAGCTGAGCCACGTGCAACCAACTCTGAGCAGCCACAATTCTTTAATGCGGCATCAGAGGAAATAATGCCCAGAATCTTGTGGACTCCGTGATGACATCTTCCTCTCGGTGGCCCTACAACGAAAATGCACGCTACCCAGCAGCAGCAGCAGCCACGGGTGTGTGTGTGTGTGTGTGTGTGTGTTTCTACAGATTGTGGTTTTCAGAAGATTCTCACCAGATTGTAAACCTGATGATGCCAACCGCTCGGGATGAAGACTATCTCGCCGGCTTCTTGTATGATTTCGACCGGGGGGCTGCTCTGAGCGTAGCGGGGATACAGGGAGCCGTTCTTCAAGTCGGGGGCCGTGATGTCAAATGGCAGGTGGCCGTGGCGGTCTTTTAGAAACTCTTCTTGGCCTGGGGGGAAGACCAGCCATTTCTTTTTGCCACAGATGTTGGCTGACCAGCTGTAAGAGCGGAAAACGTCGGCGTGGAAGGGCGTCCTGGCAGAAAAGGGAAAAGATGGGACAGGGGAGGAAGAAGTAGGTGGACACACTGAGTAAGAGGGAGACTTGACCGTGATGTCTCAGAAGGTGGAAATTGAATTCCTCCTTCTGAAGGCAGAGTTGCAGATCCTTGCAAAGTAATAATAATAATGATAAAGTTGGAAGGGACCTTGGAGGTCTTCTAGTCCAACCCCCTGCTCAGGCAGGAAACCCTATACCATTTCAGACAAATGGCTGTCCAGTCTCTTCTTAAAAACTTCCAGTGTTGGAGCATTCACCGCTTCTGGAGGCAGGTTGTTCCACTGGTTAATTGTTCTGTCAGGAAGTTTCTCCTTAGTTCCAGGTTGCTTCTCCCCTTGGTGAGTTTCCACCCATTGCTTCTTGTCCTGCCTTCAGGTGCTTTGGAAAATAGCTTGACTCCCTCTTCTTTGGGGCAGCCCCTGAGATATTGGAAGACTGCTATCATGTCCCCCCTCGTCCTTCTCCTCATTAAACTAGACATACCCAATTCCAGCAACCGTTCCTTATATGTTTTGGCCTCCAGTCCCCTAATCATCTTTGTTGCTCTTCTCTGCACTCTTTCTAGAGTCTCAACATCTTTTTTACATCGTGGTGACCAAAACTGGATGCAGCATTCCAAGTGTGGCCTTACCAAGGCCTTGTAAAGTGGTATTAACACTTCACGTGATCTTGATTCTATCCCTCTGTTAATGCAGCCCAGCACTGTGTTGGCCTTTTTGGCAGCTGCAGCACACGGCTGGCTCATATCTAAGTGATTGTCCACTAGGACTCTGAGGTCAGAAATATCCTGGGCTAGTTTGGGATCATCAGGGCCTTAGAGGATGGACGCTCTTTTTTCATTTTCTAGATGTTTCGGGAACAGATTAACCTCTGATAGTGTAGCTCAAGCTTGGCCACTTGAAGATGAGTGGACTTCAACTGCCGGAATTCCCCAGCCAGCATGCTGGGAATTGCAGAGGTTGGCAAATAATGATCTAGGGCAACTTTCTGAGCTCTGAATTGGGGGAGGGGAGGAGATGATGCAGAAGAAGGAGGAGAAAGGGAGGGAGAAGACAGACAATGAGGAGGAGATGAAGGAGAAGGAGAAGGAAAAAAACCACAATGAGAAGATGGACAATGAGGAGAAAATGGAGAAGACAAAGAAGAAGATGGACAATGAGGAGAAGATGGAGAAGACAGACAAGGAGAAAGGGAACATGAAACAGGAGCAGAAGATAGGCAAGATAGGAGAAGATGGAGAAGAAAGACCAAGAGATGGACAATGAGAAGCTGGAGAAGACAATGAGAAGGAGAACATGGAGGAGGAGGACGAGGAGAAGATGGAGAAGATAGACAATGAGGAGGAGGAGATGGAGAAGAAAGACAAAGAGAAGATGGACAATGGGGAGAAGATGGAGAAGAAAGACCAAGAGAAGAAGATGGACAATGAGGAGAAGCTGGAGAAGACAATGAGAAGGAGAACATGGAGGATTTAGGCAATGAGGAGGAGGAGATAGAGAAGACAGAATGAGAAGATGGAGAAGAAAGACAAAGAGAAGAAGATGGACAATGTGGAGAAGATGGAGATGGAGAAGATGGNGAGAAGATGGAGATGGAAAAGACAATGAGAAAGGGAACATGAAACAGGAGGAGGAGGAGATAGGCAATGAGAAGGAGAAGAAAGACCAAGAGAAGAAGATGGACAATGAGGAGAAGCTGGAGAAGACAATGAGAAGGAGAACATGGAGGATTTAGGCAATGGGGAGGAGGAGATGGAGAAGACAGAATGAGAAGATGGAGAAGAAAGACAAAGAGAAGAAGATGGACAATGTGGAGAAGATGGAGATGGAGAAGATGGAGAATGGGGAGAAGATGGAGAAGAAAGACAAAGAGAAGAAGATGGACAATGAGAAGATGGAGATGGAGAAGATGGGCAATGGGGAGAAGATGGAGATGGAAAAGACAATGAGAAAGGGAACATGAAACAGGAGGAGGAGGAGATAGGCAATGAGAAGGAGAAGAAAGACCAAGAGAAGAAGATGGACAATGAGGAGAAGCTGGAGAAGACAATGAGAAGGAGAATATGGAGGAGACAGGCAATGAGGAGGAGAAGATGGAGAAGATAGACAATGAGGAAGAGAAGACAGAGATAGAGAAGAAGGAGGAGGAGGAGGAGGAGGAGGAGGAGGAGGAGGAGAAGCTACTTCTATGGTGGGCAAGCTGGTTGGGGAAATTCTGGAATTTGAAGTCAACTGGCCAAGGTTTGAGAAACATTGAACTAGTATTTATCTTCAGGTAGAACAGAGGACCCTGATTCCTTTGAGTGGCCACACAATTTTCACTCAGAAATGCTGGTGTTGAGTGGATGTGTGAAGGGTAGTCCTTTGGGTGTGTGTTTGTTATAAACTAGATCTATGTGATCACTGACCTGGATGACTGAGAATCTCCATAGACACTCAGTTACAGGGTTGATGGGGCACCATTGGAGGAAGCCTTGAAGGACCAGGCTGGGTGAGAACACCCTGCAGAAAACCTATCTAGGAGCTCACCAAGAATCAACCACAACTTGATGGAACATCATCACAGTTATTATAAACAAACATTTCCTTCCCCCAAGGAAAAAAAAAACAATCAGGAGGTAGTTCTACCATGAGCCTTTAGGTCCCATGTAGACAAACCGGTAGTCATCCACAGCGATGGCTTCCCAATACTCATTCAGCCAATCAGAGGAGAAATAGATGGGCGTGGTGTAGACCTCCTGATCCGGAAATGTCCTTAAAGAGACAAGCATTATGACAGCATTTGAAACCTGCGCCAAACCAGAGCGTATCAAAGGGCAGATGGTGGTTTAATATCTTAGGACTATCCAGCCAAACAGATACAGGGAGTCCTCGACTGACGACCACAACCGAGCCCAAAATTTCTCTTTTGCTAAGCGAGACAGTTAAGTGAGTTCTGCCCCATTTTACGTGCCACAATTGTTAAGCGGGTAACACGGTTGCTAAGTGATTCCGGCTTCCCCACTCACTTTGCTTGTCAGAAGGTCAAAAAAGGGGATCACATGACCCCAGGAGACACTGCAACTGTCGTTAAGTACATGCCGTGGGGCCAAGCTGACCCTCTGACTGTGGGGATGTTGCATGGGTGCAAGGTGCCTTTTTTTGAACAGTTATAAGTCGAGGACTGCCTGCCTGTATAAGGGTGCTACGACATGGAAGAAGGAAGCACGCCCGTGCAGCACAACCGTGGTGGAATTCAAGAGGTGTGCAAATTATAGGAGGAGGAGGAGGGGGAAAAAACAACAAGACAGAAAATAAATAAATAAAAACGCATTCAACGCATTCAGGAGGAAAACAACGGCAGGTGGAGTGAGTTCATCACGAAAAAAAAAAAATGCAAATTAAACATGATTCCTGCAGCTTCGGGCAGAAATCCGTGCTGTGGGTTCCTGATGAGACAGAGAGAGGCAAATTAAAACATGATTTCTTCTGAGCAGGTTTTGCATCAGGAGCAGGAGCAGCCGAGGCAGCTTTTGGGGAGGGGGGGGGAAAAAGATCATCCACCGAGGGGACTTAGCGGCATGCCGGTCATCTGTGGTGAGCATGCCGCCCCTGTTTCTCCAAGCCGTGGCTTACCTCTGCAAATGCCAGTCTTTGAGATAAAGGCAGCCGCGGGCGGAGCGATAGCTCTTTTTAATGTGTTCCTTCCAATAGTTTATGTACTCCTTGAGTTTAAGGTGCTCCTTAGGGTTACAATTGTACTCCTTGGCATCACAGTTGGCCACGGGGACCACAGCCTCGCCTGCAATATAAACTCTTTCAGCCCACTGGGGAGCTTTTTTTTTTTTCTTCCCTTCCTCTGGGTCAGGGCTGAAGGAGGGGTTTTGTCTGGGAGGACCCCCCCCCGAGAGGGCACGCCTATGGGATGGCCACCAAGAGGAAAGGTGTTCTCTCCTTTTCTGAGTGCTGGGGAGGGGAGACAGAGGACAGGGAGAGGAAAGGAGAGAGGGAGGGAAAGAGGGAGGGAAGGAGGAGAGAGGGGGAAAAGAGAGGGAGGAGAGGAAAGGAGAATGGGAGGAAGAAGAGAAGAGAGGAGCGGAGAGGAGAGGAAGGGAGAGTACGCAAGGAGAAGAGAGGATGGGAGAAATGGAGAGGAGAGAGGAAGAGAGGGAGGAGAGAGGGAGAAAGGAGAAAGAGGGAGGAGGGAGAGAGGGAGAAAGGAGAGAGAGGGAGAGAGGAAAGGAGGAAGAGAAGGACAGAGGAAGAGGAGAGAGGGAGGGAAAGAGGAGACGAAAGGAGGGAGGGAGGAAGAGGGTGAGGAGAGGAAGAGAGAGAGGAGAGGACAAGGGGTGAGGACAGAGGGAGCAGAGGAGAAGAGAGGGAGGGAAAGAGGAGAGACGAAAGGAGGGAGGGAGGGGCGAGGAGAGGAGAGGAAGAGAGGAGAGGAGTAAGAGAAGGAACAGAGGAGAGGGAGTTCACTTCCCAGTACTCTCCTGCCAGCGATTCTGGGAGTTGAAGTCCCCACATCTTAAAGTTGCTAAGGCTGAGAAATATTGCTATATATATATTGCTATTATTGCTATATATACTATATTCTTAGCAATCCACTCTCCTGGACAGAAGCAGGCTTGCTTCCAATTTGTGACGGCCCCGAAATTGCAGGAGCATCTTGAAGTCGGCCCCAGATTTTCAACCAGGCAGAATCTGTGGCCTGTAGCAAAATCAAAAACCACACACCGCAAATCGCCACCGCCGTCACCACCACCACCACCACCTCTTGACAAAAAAAAAACAAGGTTACAGCCAGTTCTTTTCAACGGAAAGTCGGCTTACCGAACGTCCGCAGGAGGTAATCCAAGTTGGGTTTCCCGTCCGGCGTGACCCACTTCCTCCGGCTGGCCCAGCCCTCCGTGAACTTGGCGGAGAAGATGCAAGGATCGTTGGGGATCAAGTAATCCTTGAAAAAATCCGCGTAGCTGAACGTCTCCGGCTTTTCAATGTAGTCCACATGGTCATGAGGCTGGCAGGCGGCAGCGCCCCCGGTCGAGCCGCTGTAGTCACGGAAAAATTTAGTGGCATGCGCAAAAGTCTCCCTGTCCATTCAGGCGAGGAGGACAGATGGAAGGAGACTAGTCCCTATGAAGTAACTGGACTGGGATGTCAGAAAGTTGTTTTGTTTTTTTTTAAAAAAAAAATGGGGTCAGGGAGGAGAGCAAAAATCAGGAACGACGAAGGGAGTAGAAAACAGAGGTCCAATTCCAGACCTTGCTGGAAAATCGTCCCATTGGGCTCGTGCGAGGAAGGGCTCAAATGTTCTTTGCCGTTTGGGCTCCTTGAGGACTAGAATGGTTGAGAGGCAGATCAGCAGGACGTCTGTTTCCAGCAGAGCGGTTTTCCTTCAAAGCTGGAGGAAGGAGCGGGGTAATTTGGTTCTTGCTTCTCTCTGGCATTTCCTGGAGAGCCGTGGTCAAGGAGAGGGTCTTCCCGATTTCTGGGACCAAACAACAAAAACAATCACTTTTAACACCACTTTACCAAAGTTTCATAGTTTCATAGTTTCTGATGGCATGGGGAAGTCAGGGGAATTGCAGGTAGACCTCAAGTTACACCACAATTGATCCCAAAATCTGTGTTGCTAAGCGAAACATTTCTTAAGTGAGTTTACCCCACTTTATGATCTTTCTTGCCATAGTTGTTAAGGGAATAATTGCATTTATTAAGTTAGTAACATGGTTGTTAATTGAATCTGGATTCGCCACTGACTTTGCTTGTCAGGAGGTCACAAAAGTTGATCACTTGAGACCATGGGATGTTGTGATCGTCATAAATATGAGTCAGCTGCCAAGCGTCTGAATTTTCTTCATGTGACCGGGGGGGGGGGGATGTTGCAACAGCCGTGAGTGTAAAAAAATGGTCAAGTCACTTTTTAGTGCCGTTGTAACTTTGAATGGTCACTAAATGAATTGTTATAAGTCAAGGACTATCTGTAAATTTTCTAGGTCACCTAGTAAGTAAATATGTTTTATATGTATGAAAACGTGTTCTAGGTGACCTAGAAAATTTACAGATAGTCCTTGATTTATAACAATTCATTTAGTGACCATTCAAAGTTACAACGGCACTAAAAAGCAAAGTCAATGGGGAATCCAGATTCAATTAACAACCTTGCTCAATAGTAGTAACTGTGAGAGGGATCTCGGAGTCCTAGTGGACAATCCCTTAGATATGAGCCAGCAGTGTGCTGCAGCTGCCAAAAAAGCCAACACAGTGCTGGGCTGCATTAACAGAGGGATGGAATCAAGATCTCGTGAAGTATTAACACCACTTTACAATGCCTTGGTAAGGCCACACTTGGAATACGGCATCCAGTTTTGGTCACCACGATGTAAAAAAGATGCTGAGACTCTAGAAAGAGTTCAGAGAAGAGCAACAAAGATGATTAGGGGACTGGAGGCTAAAGCATATAAGGAAAGGCTGCTGGAATTGGGTATGTCTAGTTTAACGAAGAGAAGGACGAGGGGGGACATGATAGCAGTCTTCCAGTATCTCAGGGGCTGCCCCAAAGAAGAGGCAGTCAAGCTATTATCCGAAGCCCCTGAAGGCAGGACAAGAAGCAACGGATGGTGAATGCTCCAACACTGGAAGTTTTTAAGAAGAGACTGGACAGCCATTTGTCCAAAATGGTATAGGGTTTCCTGCCTGAGCAGGGGGTTGGACTAGATGACCTACAAAGTCCCTTCCAACATCATCATCATCATCATTATTATTATTATTAATAATAATAATAACAACTACTACTACTGCTACTACTACTACTATTATTAACACTACTGGAGGTTTTTAGGAAGAGACCGGATAGCCACTTCTCTCAAATGACGTCCAAGGTCCCTTCCAACTCTGTTTTTCTGTTATTTATAATCTGCATTTCCAGAGCATGAGTTTGTTTGTTTTTTAATTCAAGGGTATTGTCTGATCTTTGCAAACTGCCTTTTACAAATGGGAGGAAGTGGATCTTTAAATTTTATTCCTGCTGTAGCATGCTCCTGATTTGAGTGCTTCTCATCGCAAAATATGTTGAAGTTTAAAAAAAAAAAAAAAGATAAAAATTTGTCCCAGGGCCAAACAATGCCTGGTTCGTCTCCAAGATTAATTGAACCAATTGCTGGCATATCCGCTTTGCAAGCAGTGACCTCAAACTGTCAATCATAGGAATGCAACTTTCATAAATCCAAAGCAGACAGGATTTGCCCTGAAATGAAGAATCAACCTCACACCTGAAAATGAACAGGGTAAGTGGGAGTACACAAAAGATGACTCACACACACACTGCTGCCCTCACTGTGGTGTCATTCCAGCAGGATGGCATAACCATGAAAAATTAAAATTAATCACGGCAAAGACATGCATTTGCAAAATGACCCACGTCATCCCTTCTTCAGACCGAAGCTGACATTCTTTGAATCCTTTGTAATGGCAGAATAGCCCCAGGAATCAGGTAGTCCTTGACTTACAACCATTCATTTAGTGACCGTTCAAAATTATAACAGCACCAAAACAAGTGACCTATGACAGTTTTTCACACTTACAACCGTTGCAGCATCCCCAGGATCACGTGATCAAAATTCACACGCTTGGCAACAAACTCACATTTATGACGGTTGCAGCGTCCCGGGTCACGTGACCCCCTTTTGCGACCTTCTGATAGACAAAGTCAATGGGGGAAGCCGGATTCACTTAACAACCGTGTTACTAATTTACTAACCGTGTTACGTAAAACTGCAAGTGATTCACTTAACAACTGTGGCAAGAAAGGTCGTAAAATGGGGCAAAACTCACTTAACAATCTTCTTGCTTAGCAACAAAAATTTTGAGCTCAATTGTGGTCATAAGTCAAGGACTACCCGTGTATTTCCTGCAAAGTCAGTCTCCAAGTGAGCATACAAAGTAAGATTTGTTAGAAAAAGGCTTGAGATGTGTATATTATATGTTATTATAAACCCTATATAAATATTTTAATTATTTTTTTATCCTCCCTTTTTAAGATATAACTCAAGGTGGCAAACATCATTAATAGTGTATAGCTACTTCCTGTTTGCCCCACCACAACAATCCTGTGAGGTGGGCAGGTTGAAAGAGAGGGACTGGCCCAAAGACACCCCTCTTGAAACTTGAGCAAATATAATCACCTTTACAATATTTTATTTTTTTTATATTTCAAGTTTTAACTAAAGGCAAAACCTTTAAGAAGATTATATCAGCAAATAATTATTACTAAATGTCATGCACAGTTTTTTAAAAAAATTACCAGAAACAAACAAACATCTCTCTATAATACTACAAGGTGCCAATCTATAGGTGGCTTGTGGGCAAAAGGCCTGCAGGGGGGTGGGAGATGGGAATTGTAGTCAATTACTTTCTGGATTGAGGGCATGGGAACTGCAGTCTAACGGCTATAAGGGATCAGAGATGGGAATTGTAGTCAATTAGTTTGTGGACTGAGGGCATGGGGATTGCAATCTAATGGTTACAGGGTGGAGGGGTGGGAGTGGGAGATGGGAGTTGTAGTCAATTACTTTCTGGATTGAAGGCAAGATAATTGAACTCTAATGGCCACAGGGAGTGGGAGATGGGAATTGTAGTTAGTTTGTGGACTGAGGGCATGGGGATTGCAATCTAATGGTTACAGGGTGGAGGAGTGGGAGATGGGAGTTGTAGTCAATTACTTTCTGGATTGAGGGCAAGAGAATTGAATTCTAATGGCCACAGGGAGTGGGAGATGGGAATTGTAGTTAGTTTGTGGACTGAGGGCATGGGGATCTAATGGTTACAGGGTGGAGGGGTGGGAGTGGGAGATGGGAATTGTAGTTAGTTTGTGGACTGAGGGCATGGGGATCTAATGGTTACAGCGTGGAGGGGAGATGGGAATTGTAGTCAATTACTTTCTGGATTGAGGGCAAGAGAACTGAACTCTAATGGACACAGGGGGTGAGAGATGGGCATTGTAGTCAATTACTGAGGGCATGGGAAACGCAGTCCAATGGCCACAGGGTGAGGGGAATTGTAGTCCGGCTGCTAGCTTGGGGAAAGAGGGCCACCTCAATGAGGTGCTGCTCCAGCAAACGGCTGGGAATGACGGGGACTCTGAGGCGAGAGGTGGGGATGATGGGACCTGTAATCCAACCCTTCAAAAAGCAGAACAGCTGAAAAGAGGCCCCGCAGCCCCCCTGCCCTTCCTCTCAGCTTCCCCCCCCTCCATTCACCCCTCTTTTCCTTCAGCTCCCCCCCTCAGCCGCCCCTCCCGAGCCTCCCCACAGCACGCGCATGCGCCAACTTTCCCTCCCCCCCCATGACTAACCCGGCCGCCGCCGCTTCTTCCTCTTCTTCGGACCCCTCAGAGGACGCGCCCAAATGGTTGCGCATGCGCCGTGCGCTGGCTCGCGGGCGCGCCTCCTCCTCCTCCCCCCCCCACTACCGCCTCTCAGGCAGCGCGCGTGCGCCTCGGTCTCTCGCGGGCCCGGCGGAGCGCCTGCGCGCGACTTCCCAATCGAACCGGCGCGCCGGGGTTTGCGCAGGCGCGTTGAGAGCGTCGTGAGGCGGGCGGAGCGATGGCGGGTTGACGGCGGAGCGGATGGCGGCTCCTCTCCTTCCCGTCCGCCTTTCACGAGCGACCGGTGAGGAGTCCCGGTGGGCACGACCCGGGGATGTGGGGCGGGTTGGTGCTGCCCTGACGGAGCCCCCCCCTTCCCCGATATCTCGCGGTGAGCGCCTCCTCGGGCTGGCGCAAGGGCTGTCGGGAGTTGTAGTCTGAGGGCGGGGGAAGCCTAAGGAAGGAGGGGAGAGGCCCAGGCCTTCGCCCCCCCTTCTGTGTCGGGCAGGGCAAGGTGGAGTGGGGGAGGGGACGGCAGTTTGGGGGCTCTTAGGCCCCGGTTGGTGGTTGGGGGAAGCCTCTGGAAAGGTCAAGGCAAGGGGGGGGGGAGCTGTGAGATTCCCCCAGTTGCCCCCATTTAATGGGGAAGGGTCCCCCCTGGCCCCAGGAACAGCTGATCCAGATTAACTACTAGTCTTGAAAATCTACGGTGAAACAGGTATTCGCATCCAGAACAATTGCAAATAACAATGGCAGATCACAAAGCAGCACAAGACATCATCACACAGTACTATAGGTAGTATATCTGTGTGTTTGTGGGTCTGTGTGTGTGTGTACCAATGGCAGATCACAAAGCAGCATAAGAGATCATCGAACAGTATAGGTAGTATATCTGTGTGTTTGTGGGTCTGTGTGTGTGTGTGTATTAATGGCAGATCACAAAGCTGCATAAGACATCATCAAACAGTATAGGTAGTATGTCTCTGTGTTTGTGGGTCTGTGTGTGTGTGTACCAATGGCAGATCACAAAGCAGCATAAGAGATCATCGAACAGTATAGGTAGTATATCTGTGTTTGTGTGTCTGTGTGTGTGTCTGTACCAATGGCAGATCACAAAGCTGCATAAGACATCAAACAGTATAGGTAGTATGTCTTTGTAGGTCTGTGTGTGTGTGTGTGTGTACACCAATGGCAGATCACAAAGCAGCATAAGACATCAAACAGTATAGATTAGGGGTCTTCAAACTTGGCCCTTTTATGACTTGTGGACTTCAACTCCCAGCATGCTTGGCTGAGGAATTCTGGGAGCTGAAGTCCACAAGTCATAAAAGGGCCAAGTTTGAAGACCCCTGGTATAGATAGTATATCTGTGTGTTTGTGTGTCTGTGTGTGTGTGTACCAATGGCAGATCACAAAGCAGCGTAGAATATCAAACAGTATAGATAGGGTGTTTGTGTTTGTGCTTGTGTGTGTATCTATGTATACCTATATATATACCCAAAGCAGAGCAACTAGATCAGTGATGGTGAACCTTTTAGAGACCGAGTGCCCAAACTGCAACCCAAAACCCACTTATGTATCGCCGGGTGCCGGGTGGGTGTGACCGACTCGGGCGCAGCTACAGTGGGCATGACAGACTGGGTGGGCATGGCCACTGGATGGGTGTGGCTGCAGTAGTCATGGCAGACTGGGTGGGCATGGCCGGGGTGGGCGTGGCTACCTCGATGTTGCTTATGGGGAGGGACACCTGTGGGAGCCGGGCAGGGTTGGGGGAGATCCAGGAGGTCTCTGGTGGGTGAGATGGTGGGCTCCCCAATGGCGGCTCCAGGCTGGCTGGCCTTAGGCCAGTGATGATGAACTTTTAGAGACCACGTGTGCTGGGGTGATGGCGCGTGCCCACAGAGAGGGCTCTGCGTGCCGCCTCTGGCATGCGTGCCATAGGTTCGCCACCACTGAACTAGATTCTGTAATAGCTTTATACAGGCAGTCCTTGAGTTACGACCACAATTGAGTCCAAAATTTATGCTGCTAAGTGGAACAATTGTTAAGTGAGTTTTGCCCCATTTTATGACCTTCCTTGCCACTGCTGTTAAGTGAATCACTGCAGTTGATAAGTTAGCCACACAGTTGTTAAGTGAATTTGGCTTCCCCCATTGACTTTGCTTGTCAGGAGTTCGCAAAAGGCGATTACAGAATCTGGGATGCTGAAACCATCATAAATATGAAGCAGTTGCCGAGCGTCTGAATTTTGATCACGTGACCCTGAGGATACTGCAACGGTTGTAAGTGTGAAAAACAGTCCTAAGTCTTCAGTGCTGTTGTAACTTCAAACGGTCACTAAACAAATGGTTGTATGTCAAGGGCTGTCTGTCATTAATTTCCCACAGAGTGGGAAAAAGTAAGCACCTTTGCCCAGTGGATTCAAAATACGAAATGAATGGTTTGACTAGACATCTTACAAAGAATAATTTGCAGGTATTAGTGTAGTTGTGGTCATGTTTTGTATTTTGTATGCAATTAATATCTCCATAGATACCTATTTTACTCTTATATCTATTTATCAACCTTGTATGTCACCTGTCTTACAGAATAACACAGTTGGAAGGGACCTTGGAGGTCTTCTAGTCCAACCACCTGCTCAAGCAGGAGACCCCATACTATTCTTGACATATGGGACATTGCCAAAGGCAACTCCCAGCAAATTACAGACATTGAATAAATTGCAAAGAATAAACAAAGATCTTCAATTGAAAAAAAAACCATTTAAAATAAAACTCAGTAGGATGGAGAGTTTGGGAGTAAAGCGCACAGAGACAACATTTGACTGTATAAACATCTCTCCCATTGACCACCAATTGCTGTATAGCTAGTCCTCGACAACCATTTATTTAGGTTACCACGGCTTTGAAAAAAGAAACGATTTATTACCATTTTTCACCCTTAACAACTGTTGCAACCATCCCCATGGTCTGGTGATCAAAAATTCAGACGCTTGGCAACTGACTCCTATTTATGACGGCTGCAGTGTCCCGGGGTCATGTGTGTGATCCCCTTTTGTGACCTTCTGATCAGCAGGGTCAATAGGGGAAGCCAGATTCACTTAACAACCGTGTTGCTAACTGCAGGGATTCACTTAACAACTGCAGCAAGAAAGGTCGTAAAATGGGATAAGATTCACTTAACTTTCTCACTTAGCATGGGAAACGTTGAGGACTACCTGCATAAGTATGCTTTCGAGGAGTGACAGGAATCTCCCCAAGTCTTCCTGGGTAACGAGTGAGAGGTTTTGCCTTTAACGATCTTGTTTTCTCTGTTCTGTATTGGCATGTGTCTGTGGTACAGCTTGTACTAAAGCTGCATTTCCTGGCTGTCTCTCTAATGAATAATTTAAAATTATGTTTTTTAAAAAAACAACCAGCTGCTCTGCTTCAGAGTAAACAAGGAAATGCCCTTATATTTTAATATTTTGCTTCATGGGCAGTTCCTTGTAAGCTTCTGGAAAAAGGACTCATAAAATACCTTTGTGTAAAGTGTAATTTATTAGTTTTGCTGGAAATGTTGCATCATCATTACACTGTACGTCACTCCTTGGCAGCAAAGAAAACAACTTTTATAATTCCATAAGGCCCCCTGTTGTCCCAAAGGGAAAATCCTGGGCTAGAATGGCAGACATGAATTCAAATCCTGCCTTGGCCACGTGAAAGCCACCTGGGTGATTTCAGGTCAGTCACTTTCTATCTGTCAACCTCGCAGGGTGGTTGTTGAGGGGAAAATAGGATAAGGAAGCTGTGTTGGATACTGCCTTGAATTATTTGTGAGAATAATAAAGGCGGGTGGCACATAAAACAAAAAATAACCAGAAGTACAGGTCCTCAACTTACAATAGTTCATTTAGTGACCGTTCGAAGTTACAGCAGCGCTGAAAAAAGTGGCTTATGACCATTTTTCACACTTACAACTGTTGCAGCATCCCTTTGAACGTGTGATCAAAATTCAGACGCTTGGCAGCTGACTCGTATTCGTAACATGGGGCAAAACTCACTTAACAAATGTCTCACTTAGCCACAAAAAAAAATTGGGTTCAACTGTGGTCGTAAGTCGAGGACTACCTGTATCAATATAGGATCTGGTTTCCTGATGTGATGTTGACTCTGGTCGGCATGTGATGCCTGAGCAAAAATAATATCCTCAGTTTCATCATGTGAGAAAATGACTAGCCAGATAGTAAATAGGTGAGTTATACTTGGACAATGAATCATGAGATCCAAATATATATATATAATATTTAGTATCCTCCTTTGATGCTCATTTGCTTGTGCTATGGACAAACCATCAAATGCCTGCTTTGGACCATCATTCCCCCCCCCCCCATACCTCTTTTCTAAGTTTTAGATGTGTAGTGAATTTTATGTAGTATGATAGGTGTTTTGTTTTTGATCTGTACAATTTCGGGCAATTTTTGTTGGGCTCCGGAATCGAGAAACCTCAGTCGATAATTATTTTTAAGCCACCAGAAACTTCTGAATCCACCAACAGACCAGGTAAATGGGGGGAATTAATTAAGACACATATTCCTTGCAAGTTATTTAGTGGGTTGTGTAGAGGAGATGAAAACAGCAAACCAAGTGGGAGACCTAAATGTCTTTATTTGCTTTTATTCAGACAGGTGATCCTGTGCGCAGGGTTAAATATTTATTATTCCAACGTCTGTTCTTACTAATGAAGGGTTGAGTGTTTGAACTGGCTTTATTTAAAAAAAAAACCTGTCTTTTAGATGTAGTAGCTTTGCCAGCAGTCATTGCACTGGTGACCTTCACAGGTCTGTAAAGCAAAACTGGACACATAAGCAGAGTTGTGGTTTCGCTTAGCAACCGCGGTTTCACTTAGCAACTGCTTCACTTAATGACTGGGTTGCCTGTGCCATTTGGGGGTGACTAAACGAGGACTGCCTGTAGAGACTTAGAATTTGTTTCTGCTATAGCTGATTTGCGATTTCTTAAGTAACAAATGTGTACAGGAAGTCCTCAACGTACAACGTTTCATTTAGTGACCATTTGAAGTTACAAGGGCACTGAAAAAAGTGACTTATGGCCATTTTTCACACTTAACGAACCGTTGCAGCATCCCCACGGTCACGCGATCAAAATTCAGACCATTCGCCAAGCCGAGTTAATGGCTTGAACAATTGTGTTACTAACTTTAACAACTGCAATGATTCACTTTAACAATTGTGGCAAGAAAGGTGGTCAAATGGGGAAAAAAAAACCCTAACAAGTGTCTCACTTAGCAACAGATATCTGTGCTCAATTGTGGTTGCAAATTGAGGACTACCCGTACTCAACTTACAACCATTCGTTTAGTGACCGTTTGAAGTTACAGCGGCACTGATAAAGTGATTAAATAGCGACCTTCAGAAGAACACAGCTTCAGATATTCGAAAGTCACGATTTGGGGGATCCGGAATGAGCGAGTTGGTGCCTTAGAGTCTCACACCATTATCTTCACAGGTGTTTTGAACACAGGTGTTTGTCGCGAGGCTCATGAAAGGTGAACGGACCTTGTGTTGATTGCTCATCGCTGATTGCACAATTCATTTGACCTTTGGAAGGTGCCAGTTGTTTCCTGGAGGAATAGGAAGCAAGGAATAAGATAATGGATGAGAAGGTCCACATTCACACCTGGTCCTGTTCCTATTACCTCAACTCGGAGAAGCAATGGGTGTCCGGGAAACTCCTCCTGACGCCGGTTTCGGTCAAGTTTACCGCGGACAAATCTGGAGAGGTCCTGGCCAGCTTCCCCCTTTCCTCCATCAGCGAGATCAAGAAAGAATCGTCCACCTTGATCTTCAGTTCCCTCACCATTTTGGAAGGCAGCACCAAGCATTGGTTCAGCTCCCTCCAACCCAACCGGAACGTGATTTTCAACGTGCTGGAACACTTTTGGAGAGAGCAGCTGCTCTCGCCCGACGGGGCTAGGGCGCAGACGGCGTGCGTCCAGACCCCCAAGGGCAAGGAGTTGACCGGCTTGTTGATGGGGTCTCAGAAGCGTCTGGAAGATACCTCAAAAGTGCTGGAGCACCAGGGCGAACAGTTCGATAACATCATAAAAGGCCTGGACAAGATTGAGTCGGAGATGGATGTGGCAGATAGGTACGGCGGCACGCCAGGGGTTCTGATTGCGGCCAGGGGTGTGTGATCTGGGGGATCATCAAGATGGGGCGTAGGGTTGGCGGGGCGTAGGAGAACATCCGGAGGGTTTTCTTTGCATGGAGTCGTAGAGGACGCTCGTTGGCAGAAAGAACCCCTTCTCAAGAACCAGTGCAGAGCCACAGCTTAAAAGAGGTAAATTATTACCGTACTTAAATTCAAGAATACTTTCTCCTGAAACAATGGACGAACAGCTACATTGGGACAGGATCACAACTCAAGGCTGGTTTAATAGACGAAGGCCTCAGTTTACGACTGCGGTTGTGATGGGGAGACAGCCAGTTTGGGACAGGAGTTGAGGTGCTGGCCTAGAAATCGGGAGACTCTGAGTTCTAGTCCTGCCTTAGGCATGAAAGCCAGCTGGGTGAGTTTGGGCCGGTTACCTGGAGACGGTAAGTTCTAGTTTTAAATTAGGCATGAAAGCCAATTGGGTGACTTTGAGCCAATCATCAGGTGACGATGAGTTCTAGTCCCGCCTTAGGCATGAAATCTGGCAGGGTGACTTTGGGCCAATCATCAGATGACGATGAGTTCTAGTTCCACCTTAGGCATGAAAGCTGGGTGACTTTGTGCCAATCATCAGGTGACAGTCCCACCTTAGGCGTGAAAGCCATCAGGGTGACTTTGGGCCAATCACCAGGAGATAGTGAGTTCTAGTCCCGCCTTAGGCACGGAAACTGTGGGTGATTTTGGGCCAATCATCAGGTGGCAGTGAGTTCTAATCCCATTTTAGGAATGAAAACAGGCCAATCACCAGAGACAGAGAGTTCTAGTCCTGCCTTAGGCACATAAGTCGGCTGAATGATTTCAGGCCAGTCCCTCCTTCTCAGCCCAGCCCACCTCACAGGGTTGTTGTGGGGAAAATGGAG
Source organism: Protobothrops mucrosquamatus (assembly GCF_001527695.2). Classification (NCBI taxonomy): domain Eukaryota; kingdom Metazoa; phylum Chordata; class Lepidosauria; order Squamata; family Viperidae; genus Protobothrops; species Protobothrops mucrosquamatus. The sequence continues at coordinate 786,771 of NW_015386586.1, read as the reverse complement.
GAGGAAGGGGTGTTTGGACTCTTCACTGTCTTGAACTAGTTACAAAAATAATAAAGGTGGAATAATCTAATAAAAATCTAGTAGTTAAAAATCGTGGCGCTCGTTGACTGGAAGTGATTTTATTACCTTTTTTTGTGGTGTTATGAGAACGCCCCAGTTGTAAATGTGAATCCATTCATTCAAATGGCCATTTATTATTATTATTTTGCCAGAAAGTGACCAAAAAATAAATAAATCACGAATAAGCGATCGTGGCACTGCATAATGCTGTCACCGGCCATCAATATTACTGGTGGCTCAGTGCCCGACATCCAACCGTGTGACCCCTGGGAGTGGGCTGGTCATGTGACCATTTATGACCCATTAGTACCCTGGCATAGGAGGTGGGGGTCTTTCACTCCTAGTGAACTACAATTCCCAGCCGCTTCAGTCAGCCCTTTCAGCATTGAGGGATACCAGGCGTTCCTCTCCAGCACATCTGGAAGACACCTATTCCCTTCCTTGGACTTGTCATACTTTCTATGCGGGCCTTCATTAACTGACCAGACATAAACAAATTACGTCCTCGATTTACAGCAGTTCGTTTAGTGACCGTTCAAAGTTACAATGTCGCTGAAAAAAGTGGCCTAGGACCATGTTTCACATGACCATTTGGAGACTCCCCGTGATCAAAATTCACACATGACAAATGTATTACTTTAGCGACGTAAATTTTGGCCCCAACTGTGGCCGTAAGCCGAGGACTACCTGTACAGGTGGTCCTCCGTGTACGATCACAGTTGAGCTTCAAATTTCTGTTGCTTTTGTCCCAATTTACAATCTTTCTTGCCTCCGTCGTTAAGGGAACCATTTTAGTTGTGAAGTTAGTCACACGGTCATCAAGCGAACCTGGCTCCCCTCCCCATTGACTCTGCTTGTCAGAATGTCGCAAAAGGGGATCGCGTGACTCTGGGACGCTGTGACCGTCATAAATACGAGTCAGTTGCCAGCGTCAGAATTTTGATCACGTGACCGTGGGGAGGCTGCAACAGCCGTGTGAAAAACGATCCATAAGTCCCTTTTTTCAGTGTTGTTGTAACTTCGGTCACTAAAAGAATGGCCGTAAGTCGAGGACCACCTACATTTCTGATCTTTCTTCCTTTCCTCACAGGTTATTATCCGAACTCGAGTCTCCATCTTGGTGGCCTTTTGGTGGGAAACTCCCCGCCAAAGCCGTGTCCGAAGGAGGAAAAGCGACGGAGAAACCCGCGGCTCCGCTGTCCGGGAGCAAAGATGGCGTCCTCCTGCAGATCCCCGTCATTGTCACCGAGCGGGCCGACGCTCACGCCAAGCCGGGCAGCCTCGCCCTCTTAGTGTCCGGCCTGAGGATCTGCGGCGCCAAGGCCCAGCTGCTCCACTGGTTTGAGAAGCAGGACGTGGACGAGGTCAGAGTGCACAGCCCGTACGAAATCTGCGTCCGCCAGAGGTTTATCGGCAAGCCGGACATCTGCTACCGGCTCCTGTCGGCCAAGATGCCCGAGGCCATCCCGTTCCTGGAGATGCAGTTCAGCAAGAAGATCCAGTTCCTGCAGGATGCCGTGGGGCTGGCGCGGGCTAGGAGGGCCTCCCCGGAGGAGGCGGGGGGCTCCATCTGGCAGGCAGGTAGGTAAGAGACCCGGAAGGTGATCGGAATCTGATGAATAATAACGGAAGGAGTTGCATCTAGGAGCCAGGCGGGGGCTGCAGCCGCCAAAAAGGCCAGTGCAGTCCTAGGTTGTGTCAGCAGAGAAACGGCGTTAGCTAGTCCAGGGCTTTTCAACCTTTTCACCCATTGTGCCACTTTTAGGATATGGCAACATCCGAGTACCACCAGTCGCCTAGCAAGGTATCAAAAACTTGATGACACCCCCCCCCAAAAAGGAAAAAAGTGATAAAGTACAGGTAGTCCTCAACTTACAACAGTTCACTTAGTGACTTAGTTCGAAGTTACAATGGCTGGGTGGTTGCAGCAGGTTTTGGTCACATGATCCTGGGACACTGTGACCGTCATAAATATGAATCAGTTGCCAAGCATCTGAATATAAATCACAAGACCCTGGAGAGGCTGCAACATTCCAGCTGATCCTGGCACTTCTTCTGGGCTCAGCGGAAGCGTCAGGATCAGTGCTGCTTTCCAGCTGATTGGTGCTTGTTCAGGGCTCAGCAGAAGCACCAGGATCAGTGCAGAGCTCCAGCTGGAACCTGGCCCTGATCCTGGCGCTTCCGCTGAGCCCTGACAGCCCTGCAGCTCCAGCCGTCTCTCGCTCAGGCTTGTGCGGTGCTGCCACCGGTTCAGCTCATTCCCCTCCCCCTCCTACCACTTTTCTAGGATGGTCGCGTACCACCTGCCAGGTGCCAATGTACCCCAGGGGGTACCTGTACCACTGGTTGAAAAGCCCTGACTAGCCCTTGATTTACGTCCGTCCGTTTAGCGACCATTTATGGTTACAATGGCACTGGAAAAAAGCGACTTAGGACCATTTTTCACATGGCCATTGCAGCATCTGGCAACGGGTTTCATATTTACGACAGCGGCAGTGTCCTGGGGGTGTCACGTGATCTCCTTTTGACCAGCGAAGTCAATGGGGAAGCTTAACAATCCTGTTGTTAACACCTGCAGTGAGTCACTTAATGACAGTGGCTAAAAAAGGTTGTAAAGTGGGGCAAAACTCACTTAACAACCCTCAGCAGTAGAAAATTGGGGCCGAGTTGTAGTTATAAGTCAAGGACTGCCTTGTACTGATCAGGCTTGGTGGTTGATCGCCACCTAGTGGCTATTCTGAGTTGAAAAACCAACAAGGCTAAATTTTGGGGAAAGTCCAACCAGCCTCTCTAACCCTTCTTGCTGGATTGCTGTTAACTAACTTAACAACGGCAGTGATTCACTTAACAACTGTGGCAGGAAAGGTGGTCAAATGGGGCAAACCTCACTTAACAATTGTCCCACTTAGCAACAGAAATTTTGAGCCCAGTTGTGGTCAAATCGAGGGATTTCTGTACAGGAGCACCTAGGATGTTTCAAATATTCTTTTGACAATCTTTGGATGACGATTTAGCTCATAGACAACCATGGCTAACGGGTGTGTGTGTGTGTTGGCAGTGATGGTCTATTTTTGGAGCAGCTAAAAAGTTACTTTTCTCCTGCTACAAGATAAAGGCTATCAGTAGTCCTCAACTACTGTAAACGGCCTTAATGGAGCCTGCTCATTATGGTTAGAAATCATGACCGTCATAAAGCAGGTCACCACGTGATCAGGCTCATTTTAACGACATTTTTTTGCGGTGGTTGTTTAGCGAACAGGACACTCATTAAGCAGCCCTGTTGTTCACTATGGGGGGTGTAGTTGCCCAAATTTTGTATCATAAATTGCAATGTTTTAAAAATTAATTCTAATCCATCATTTTTAAAAACCTTCTAACATATTTTCCAAATTCTAAAAAGTGTAGGAAGAAAAAAAATTCTGGTCTGTTATGCTTAAAATAGGAGTTTTAGACCCTTAAAGCAAGCTGGGCATTAACAGACCATGTTCTGTTGCACCCTCTGCTAAAATTTCAGTAGAGCAAAGATTAGAATGCACTTTTTGTTGATCGGTGGCTGAAATTCGGGGCTCGGAAAAGGCTTGTTAATTTTTAAATTGAAGGAGTACTGGGCATCAGATGGTAAAGTGCCAGAACAACTTTTGTTCATTCTGGTTCAATTTACGATGCCATATAACAATTATTATTTAGTATATTACTAAATTTGTTATTTAGTAATAATTACTAAAAATAATTTCTACGTTGAGTCTTTTTTAGCTGCCCCTTGTGCATAAAATGGTTTGCCTTCATAACTTATAGTACTCTGATGTCCTTCCTTTCTGTCGTCATGCTTTAAGTCGCCAGCATCCATAAGGTAACAGCAATCTATCAAGAATGGCTAGATGTTGGCTTGTTCTCTTTCTGCAAAACTTAGGCTTGTCTTTTTTCAACTGAGAATTGCCACTAGGTGGCGATCAACTACTGCACCTGGATCATTCGGTATGCAGGTAGTCCTCGACATACAACCAAAATTGACCCCAAAAATTCTATTGCTAGGCAATACAGCTGTTAAGTGAGTTTTGTAACATTTTACAACCTTCCTTGCCATACTTTTCCAGCGAATTGCTGCAGTTGTTAAGTTAGTCACACGGTTGTTAAGCGAATCTGGCTTCCCCCGTTGACTTTGCTTCAGTTGGCAGTGTGAATTTTGATCACTTGGCCACAGGGATGCTGCGGTGGACATAAGTGTTGAAAACCGTCAAATCACTCTTTTCAGTGCCATTGTAATTTGGTCACTAAACGAATAGTTGTAAGTTGAGGACTATCTGTATGGATACATTTGTCTGTGTGTATGTGTATCTCTCTGTCTCTCTCTCTATATAGATGGATGGATGGATGGATGGATGGATGGATGGATGGATGGATGGATGGATAGATAGATAGATAGATAGATAGATAGATAGATAGATAGATAGATAGATAGATAGATAGATAGATAGATAGATAGATAGATAGATAGATAGATTATAAATATAGATATAGATATACATAGAGAATTATATACATACACATATATATATGTATACACATACATGCACATATACAGTATGTGTGTGTGTATACTCCCAGAAGCACGAAGCTGAAGACACCAGCCTGAAGATGACGAATGTGACTTCGTCGAAACGTCGCCAGGACACTTCCAATTCTACACGGGAGAAAACCCGAATGACCAAAGACCTACATAGTGTGTGTATGTATATATAGAGAATATATATATTCTGTGTGTATATATATGTATGTATGTATGTTATGTATTTATGTATGTGTGTAGATAGATGGAAAGAAAGAGAAAGAAAGAAAGAAAGAAAGAAAGAAAGAAAGAAAGAGAGAAAGAAAGAAAGAAAGAAAGAAAGAGAAAGAAAGAAAGAAAGAAAGAAAGAATAAAGATAGTATTTCCTCAGGTATTTCACTAGTAACATATTTTGTTTTTCTAAAAGAGGTTAGGACAGGGTTCAAGCTGGCAAATTTGATTGGATTCATCTTTGATTTTTATCTTTTATTTTGATCCACCTCCCCACAGCCAGTGAGAGAGGCTTTTCACGGGACCTTGCGTGAAGAAACACATATGTGTAAATTCTTGCTGCTTAGCCACGGAGGGTCTCAGATTTAATGCAGAGCCATTTGTAGCCAGACAAAGAGCAGCGTGACTTGCGAACATCGCTCTGGAAAAGAGGCCCCCGACTTAAGCTGGGAAATGCAGTCATTTAATCTCTTGAAACAAGCAGACTTAAGCCAGCTTCTCCGCTGGCCAGGCACCCCCCTGGCTGATGGATCCGATTTATACTCTGCCTTTTCTCTGAGGACTTAAGGCAGATCACGGGGGGGGGGATTCACCCCCTTCCCCAACAGCCCCGAGGGGGCACAGAGACACTGACTGACCCGATCGTACAGCCGATTTTTCCCGCTGGTTGTTAAGTGAATCGCCACGGCCATTGAGTGAGTCTGCAGCTGTTAAGCCCATGCTGCAGTGTCTTTGCCAAAAGCCAGAAATAAGGGTCTTTTTATGGGGGAGGGGCCCGTCGTAACTTTGAATGCTCACTAAGCGACCGGTTGTAAACTGAGGACTACCTGCATAAGTTTTTTTTCCCACCATGTCAAATTATACGCAGGTGGTCTTCGACTTACGACCACAATCCAGCCCCATGTTTTCATTGCCAAGCCAGATAGCTGTCAAGGCCCCATTTTACGACCTTTCCTGCCACAGTTGTTAAGTGAATCTCTGCAGTTGTTAAGTGAGTCACAGGTTCGTGGAAGGTCACAAAAGGGGATCCCATCACACACACACACACACACACCCTGGGGACACTGCCACCGTCGTAAACGTGAACCGATGAATTTTGATCACACGATCTTGGGAGATGCTGCAACGGTCGTAAAATGTGAAAAATCAGTCCCCCACTACCACCTTTCCCCCCCCCCACGCCGTCGGAACTTCAGACGGTCACTAAATGGAGGAGGAAAGGGAAGTTTTACACCTGTACCGCTCAGCTGGCAGGCTTCGGGCCGCGTTAAATTTAGACCGGCATCCATGTCTCCCCTTGTAGCCGCGATGCCCCAGGTTCCCCCCCCCCCTGTTTGTTGCGAGGACCGAATAATTCCAGGGGATTAAGAGTCTGTGGTAATTAACTCCTGGGGGGAGGGGAGGCCTGGGGAGGGGGGGGGAGGTTTGTATTTTTAGCTGCAGCTTTTGTGTCTGCCTTTTCCATTAAGTAACACAATCCCGAGCTGACACCAGGCCAATGTTTCTGGCATGGGGCCTCCAAGACCTGAGTGAGCGTCAGCGTTTCAGCCTGGTTTCAGCCTGGTTTCTGGCCTAGAGCCCGGCAGCTGTCGCGGTGGAGGTGGGGCGGGGGGGGGGGGCTTTGGGGCAGGGGGCAGCTTCCTCTAAAGGAGGCTCTTTCCCCCCCCCCCATCCTCCCCGCCTCGGCCCCCAGCCCAGAATATCCTGTTTCCAGCAGAGACCCTGGCCATAGAGAGGCAGGGTGCGTGTGTGGTGAGTGTGCCTCAGTGAGGAGTCCACCCTTTACAGCTCCTCACTGCAAAGTCAGGCAGTCCTCAGCTTACGACCGCCCATTTAGCGACCGTTTGAAGCTACAATGGCACGCACAGGTAACAAAAGCGATCATTTGACGAGAGTGCTGTATGAAGAGGGCCAGTAAACCTTGATTTACTTGCATTATATTTTACTTATTGACCAAAGGGAAAACACACACACACACACACACACAATAATAAAAATTCCTACAGGTAGTCCTCGACTTAGCAACAGTTCATTTAGTGATTGAAGTTACAGCAGCAGTATGAAAATTGACTTAGGATCGGTCCTCACACTTATGACTGTTGCAGCATCATATGGTCAAAATTCGGATGCTTGGCAACTGACTCATACTTACGACCGTCGCAGTGTCCCGGGGCCATGTTTGCAGACCTTCTGACTAGCAAAGTCAGTGGGGAAGCCGGATTCCTTTAACAACCGTGTGACTAGCTTAACAGCTGCAGGGATTCACTTAACAACTCTGGCAGGAAAGGGTGTTAAATTGGGGCAAAACTCGCTTAACACTCACTGTCTCACTTAGCGATGGAAAATGTAGGCTCAATTGTGGACGCAAATTGAGAACTCAGCTGAGTTTAGCTTCCAGTTGCACCTTTGTGCACGGAGGCAATTTGTGCACACAAGACCCAGCAGTTGTCGCTGTGTGGCTGTGTTCTTTGTCAGGTTCAGGAATAAAATCCCTGCTGCCTGTTACAACTTTGTCACCCGAGACCACTGCCCTACTGGTAGTCCTCAGTTTGTGTCCTCAGCTTGCCCATCACAGTCATAACTCATGACGGCCAATAACTCGGCTCAGTTGTGTGACAGACCCGACTCTTATGATTTGCTGGGGTTTTTTTTTTGCAGCAGTCATTAAGCGAGGGCTTTGGTCATTAAGTGAAGCAGTGGTTTTGCCGAAAACCAGAACAAAATGCCTGTTTTCAGCCAAAAAATAGTTGTGTGACTCTGGGATGCTGCCAACAGCCATGAATGTGTGTTCATGAGGGCGGTAACCGCTGGAACTTCAAATCCAGATCAAAAAGTGCCTCCAGGGAGGTCTGTTGTAACTTTGAATGGTTGCTAAGTGAACAGTCATAAGTCGAGGACTAAGTATAATCCGTTTTCTCTACCTTGGCAGCTTTCAGATATGTGGACTTCAACTCTTAGGAGCAGCACAAACATATGTAGATAGTCCTCGACTTAACGTTGGTCACAGCATCCCCATGATCACGTGACCAAAATTCAGGGCCTTTGGAACCAGCTTGTATTTACACCATTCATCTACCCATCCTTCTGTCTTATTATCCATCCATCTATCTGTCCATTTGTTTTTCTTCCATCTGTCATCCATCCATCCATCCATTCATCTCTTCTCTATCTCCATCCATCCGTCTTATCTATTTTTCTGTCTATAATTCTTCCATCTGTCATCCATCCATCTCTATTCTCTATCTCCAACCATCCATCTTATCTATTTTTCTGTCTCTATTATTTTTCCATCTGTCATCCATCCATCCATCTCTATTCTATATCTCCATCTACCTATCTCTATGTCTATCTGTCTATCTATCGTTCTATCTATCTATCTATCTATCTATCTATCTATCTATCTATCTATCTATCTATCTATCTATCATCTATCTATCTATCTATCATTCTTTCTATCGTTCTATCTTTCTATCTATCGTTCTATCTATCGTTCTGTCTGTCTGTCTGTCTGTCTATCTATCTATCTATCTATCTATCATTCTTTCTATCTATCGTTCTATCTTTCTATCTATCGTTCTATCTATCGTTCTGTCTGTCTGTCTGTCTGTCTGTCTGTCTATCTATCTATCTATCATCTATCTATCTATCTATCATTCTTTCTATCGTTCTATCTTTCTATCTATCGTTCTATCTATCGTTCTGTCTGTCTGTCTGTCTGTCTGTGTCTGTCTGTCTGTCTGTCTGTCTGTCTGTCTGTCTGTCTGTCTGTCT
>NW_015386586.1:752806-778036 GCF_001527695.2 Protobothrops mucrosquamatus | reverse complement strand
TTCACCCAAGGCATTCAGATGTGTACTTAGGAGAAAGAACTGTGTTACTGATAGAAGAGAATATTTATAGCTCAGGGTTGACCTGTGGTGGTCCTTGGTGTTCTCTGAGCTGGGTGGTTTCCTTGCAGGCATCTCATGAACCAACTAGGGAACATCATCAGTGTTGGAAGGGAAGGGGATTCTGAAGAGGGGGAGGAGGACTGTTGGGTCCTTGTTGGTCTCTGAACTTGTTGCTTTCCTTGCAGACGTTTCATGACCCAACTAGGGAACATCATCAGTGCTGGAAGGGAGGAGGAGGGGGAGGAGGAGGAGGAGAGGGAGGAGGAGGAGGAGGAGGAGGAGAGGGAGGAAGAGGAGGAGGAAAAGGACTGTGAGGTCCTTGGTGCTCTCTGAGCTGGGTGGTTTTCCTTGCAGACGTTTCATGACCCAACTAGGGAACATCATCAGTGCTAGAAAAGAGTGGGGTTTGTGGAGAGGAGGAAGAGGAGGAGGTGGTGGCAGTGGTCTCTGAACTTATTGTTTTCTTGCAGATATTTTATGATTCAACTAGGTAATATAATAGGTGCTAGAAGTGTTAATAACACCCCTCCCTTCTAGTACTGATGATATTCCCTAGTTGGATCATGAAACGTCTGCAAGAACATCTCCTGCCAGGCTGAGAGAACTCCAAAGACTCCACAGAATTTAAATTATATTCAACTCCATCCGAAAGAGCGACAGGTTGAGGGATACTCCTGGCATTGGGTGGGCCGAGATCCTAACCACAAAAAAAGTGTGCGCCACCTGAACTCGGGACCTTCTTCAGAGGGATGTGTGTCGGGCAGAAAAACATTGGCTTCATGCCCTAAAGCATGCCTTCCCCCTTCCTCCGGGGTCCTGGTAGAGCCCCGGGGGCTCCGGAGGCCGGTTTTACGATAAAGCCATCCTGAAGACTTCCTTGAGAGATCTGGAAATCCCTCCCTCTCGGGATCTGGGATCCACCCGGAGCTCCGTAATCTATCGGGCTGAGGGGGGGGGATGTGGGTCCCGTTAGCTTCCCTGTAGAGAGAGGGCTTTCGTGATGTTTTCTCCCGTCTGCCGGCTCCACAGGGTTGGACGTCATGTCAGCGAAGATGGGAGGAGACAGGATAATATTAGTTTATAAAGTCTGTGGTGGGAGAGGCCTCGGTGGGGTTTGGCAGGAGAGACCTTCCGCCGGCTCCGATTTCTCCTGTCCTGCTCTCGTCCCAGCTGCAGGAAGGAGAGGCCGGTGGGGGGGCTGGGGGGGCGGACCTCAAGCTTTTAGGTTGTTGCTTTCTCCTCCCCCCCCCCCTCTTCGTTCGGCCCTGTTCAGTTCTCTGAACAGGGTCAGTTATTCTGAACCCCCAGCCTGTTCTCTGAAAGTCTAGACTTGGGGAGGGCAGTTGCCGTGAGCCAGGCCATACTGGGCCAGTTGGTCTGAAACTGGGTGGGCTGGAGCTGGCAGGTGGAAAGCAAAGAGGTCCAGCCCAGAGTCTGCATCCCCCTCCTCTCTGTTTTATCCATCCATCCATCCATCCATCCATCTCTCTATTTATCCATCTCTCTATTTATCCATCTATCCCCGCTCTCTCTTTCTCACACACACACACACTCCACCTCGTCCTCCTCTTTCTACATGTCCTTCTCTTCTCCTTCTCCTTTTCTTTCATTCTCTTTCTTTTCTCTTGATCTCCATCTTCCTTCCTTCCTTCCTTCCTTCCTTCCTTCCTTCCTTCCTTCCTTCCTTCTCTCTCCTTGTCTTCCTTTCCTTCCTTCCTTCCTTCCTTCCTTCCTTCCTTCCTTCCTTCCTTCCTTCTCTCTCCTTGTCTTCCTTTCCTTCCTTCCTTATTCTTCTTTCTTATTTCCTCCTCCTTCTCCTCCTCTTTCTTCATGTCTGTCTTCTCCCTTCTCTTCATTCTCCTTCTCCTTTTTTTTTCTATCCTCATCTCCCTGCCTCTCCTTTTCTTTCTGGTCTGTCTCATCTTCCTCCTCTTTCTCTTCCTCCTCTTTCTCAATGTCTATCTTCTCCTTCTACTCCTCCTTCTCCCCCCCCCCTTCCTTCTTTTCTCTAAAGGAGAATATTTGTAGCTCAGGGTTGAAATGAGGGGTCTTTGGTGCTCTCTAGTTGGCTACTAACACTGATGATGTTACCTAGTTGGGTCATGAAACATCTGCAAAGAAACCACCAAACTCAGAGAGCACCAGGGACCCCACAGTCATTGTTGCTGTCGTTGTCGTCGTTGTCCTCCTCCTCCTCCTCCTCCTCCTCCTCCTCCCTGCAAACCCCACTCCCTCCTAGCACTCATGCTGTTCTCTAGTTGGGTCATGAAGCATCTGCAAGAAAACCACCCAAGCTCAGAGAGCATCAAAGACCCCACAATCATTTTCTTCGTCCTCCTCCTCCCTCCCTCCCTCCCTCCCTCCCTCCCTCCCTCCCTTCCTTCCTTCCTTCCTTTCTTCTCCTCCTTCTCCTCCTCCTCCTCCTCCCATTGCACCCTCAGTCTTGCCCTTCCTTCCCAGTTCTGCTTCCAAGCCTCTCCCAACTCTCCAGGGCTGGGCTGAAATTGGGGAAGCCGCTGAACCCTCTGAGCAAAAGCCCCAGGTGCTCCAGGCTTGCCACTGTTCTCGGAAAAGGAGGCCTTGGATGAGCTTCCCCATCTCCCTTTTAGGAGCCAATTTGATTTTCTCTTGCTCCTCCTTGTGCTCCTGAGTCTGGTTACACGGGTGCCTCTACTTACGACCATACACCCCCCTCCCCCGTCCACATAGTGGTCGTACGCCGAGGACTAACCTGTGTGCCATACAAGATCCCTCCAGGCCACGTCCCCCGATAGCAAGTCAGGCGAGGAGGGAGGCCGGTGCTTCTTCCCTTGACCGCAGTTGCAACCTCTTCTCTTGGCCAGATCCTTCGGAGGCTCAAGTGTTTGGCCCTGGAAACCGAAACGGAGCTGGAGCGGCAGGACGAGAGCCTGGATGCCATTACGTCCTCCGTGGATCAGGCCAACATGAGCATCGACCGGCAGAACCGCAGAATCCGGAAACTCACCTAGGGACCCCCCCACCCCCTCCGGCGAGGGGATTTTGGCAGCTGGGAACACAGGCGGTCCCCCTTCGTCCTGTGGGGCCAACTCCTGGAGGTGTCCTTTAGCTTGGCCGGTGTCAGATGGGTTGACCAAGCAAAAAAAAAAACAACCCACAAAAACTCGCAAAAGAGGAAGCCGCCCCCGATTGGGGTGTTATTAAACGAAGGGGATGTCCGGTTTAAGTCGCAAAGGAACCGAAGTTCTTGAGTTGCAAACGAAGTTCTCCAGCTGACCTCCTGGGGTTCTTCGCCACGTCGGCACCCAGAAATTGATCCATGCGGTAGAGAGAATCTCAAGCAATGCATGGAAACGTGACAACGTGATCTGCAAAAATTGTCATTTAAATCACCTGTTGGACCACCAGTTCCCTTCGTGGCTTCCCCTGGCCACGTCTTTGCGTCTTCAGGGAACGACTTTGCCTCCTGGGGTTGTGGGTTCGCCATCTCTGGAGGTTTTCAAAAACAGACCGGGATAGTGTTAAGACAGGGGTAGTCAACCTTGGCTCTTTTATGACTCGTGGACTTCAACTCCCAGAATTCCTGAGCCACAATGGCTCAGCTTGGAAACCTCTCCCTTTCCCCTCAGCATGGCTGGCTCAGGAATTCTGGGAGTTGAAGTCCACCAGTCATAAAAGAGCCAAGGTTGACTACCCCTGGTGTAAGATCTCCTACCTTGAGCAGAAAGTTGGACTAGAACACCTTCCGAGGTCCCTCCAAGCCCTAGGATTCTATGTTTTATGTCCCAATTTTTCTTTTTTCTTTTTTAAAAAAAAGGTGGCCTTCGCTCTACGAGATTCCCCCTCAAGAAGCCGTCGTGCTGACGTGAATATACAGACAGGCATGCATTTTAGGAAGACACCCATCTGCTCAAAAATCTATGCTTCCAGTCTGACTTCTTTTAAGACTGTGGTTTGTTTGTTTGTTTGGCTCTTATGTAGGCTTAAACCTGGCCCCTAAACCTGGAGGAGGAACCATTTAGCCATCTGAAATGATGTCAGGCATGGAAAGGCTGCCTGCATCTTGCCAACTTATCAGCATGAATATTTTATTTATTTATTTATTTTAAAAAAATAAATCTTTAAGTTAGTGACCAAATCTAAGCCTGTTGACCTAAAGGACGTGATTTGCTAGGAACCTGGGGGGAAAAAAAAGTCTTATTCCTATTTTTTTTTTTCCTCAACAGAGGAAAAATGGGGGACTCTCACTGTTTTTGAACAACCCCTTAGATAGCTCTGAGCACTTTATAACTATTGAATATAACACAAAAGGGAACGACTGCTAATATTAGTCCTGTAGTGTTGGCATCTATCTATAATCGAATGCATTTTACAGACTTTTGTCATCTCTGGGAAGAAAAATAAAAAAAAATAAATACTGTACCGTAGCCATTCCTGAAGGCGATATTAACGCAGAACAAGAGAAAGAAATTAGGGATGGAGAATTTTTCAGTGCTATTTTAACACCATGGATGGGAACGCTGCAATTTTCTGTTGGCTGGTGAGACGCGCTGGTTTTAATGCAGACAAAAATTTAGCTTTATTTTGATAAGACCCTCTGCTGTTTCTCCAGCTCAGTCAAATAAAGATGGATGGACTCCAGCTCCCAGAATCCCCTAGTCAGTCTGCTTTAAGATGGGAGGACTCCAGTTCCCAGAATCCCCCAGCCAGCCATGTTACCTTGGAATTCTGGGATTTGAAATCCATCCATCTTAAAAGTCCCTGTTGGACACACAGGTAGTTTTCAACACACAACCATTTGTTTAGCGGCTGTTTAAGTTACAACGGCAGTGAAAAAAAAGCGACATACAGCTAGTCCTCGCACTTACGACCATCGCAGCATCCCCACGCTTCCTTGATTTGAATTCGGGCAACCAGCATGTGTGTACGATGGCTGCAGGATCCCGGGATCTCGTGATTACCATTTGCAACTTTCCCTGCTGGCTTCTGATGAACAATGACAGTGGGGGGGGGACTGGATTCGCTTACTGACCACTTAATACCAGTGCTTCAGTTAACAACTGTGGCAAAAAGGTGGTTAAATTGGGTGCGACTCGCTTAGCAACGAAAATGCTCGTAGCTGTAAGTTGAAGGCTGTCCGCACTCTACCAAGTCTGGCCTGCAGAAAATCCAGATCATGGTTAAAAGGAAGGTAATGCTGGGTTTCCAACTGCCATTGGCTGAGCCCAGCTTTCATCTCCCAGAATTCCCCAGTCAGGCGATCGCTGCTTAGAATTATGGGTAGCGCAATCGTCACCTCTGGATCAGGGCAGCCTGACCTAGCGATTTCTTCCCAGTTGTGTTACGTGTGGCATTCCTTCGGGTCGTCCTTGCTTAACGGCCGCCATCTACTCCATCACTTTGGTCACTCAGCAGAAAACCACGTGACGGGCTGACGACCTCCCTTCCCTTTCCGTCGTTAAACGAAACATCGCAAAATCACAACAATCTTTCTTCCACTTTCTCTATTAGTGGCGCTTGCCGCAGGCCGGTTGCTAATCACACACTGACAATCATGTAATTGCAGGACGCCAATGGTCGTAAGTCTGAGGATTGGTTACGAAGCTTTACCACTGTCACAACGTTCAGCTGTGCAAACTCTGCCTTTTCTGAAACCCCGCTTCCTTTTTATCCATCAAGAGAAAAGAAATAGTTGCCGCTTAAGGTGAATTTGTTTACTACACATTATATTCCAATTTATTTTTTTTTTGCTAATGGTGAGCTGTTAATTATTTTCGGAGGGGGGGGAGATTAAGGTCACACTAAAACCGCAGCAGCAGCTACAGGCAGGGGGTTTTTTTTGTGTGTGGTTTTTTTTGCGGTCAGTGAAAGCAAAACAATAATGTGAATTTCTTAATCTTTAAATTACATTTCTCAAACTCTCGGTTGATTAGATTTTTACATGCAAAATCTTGGTCTCTTGTTTCACAGCTGGGGACTGGGTGGGTGGGGTTGCAAAGACCCGTCCCCTTTTCATGCGAATTAACATTCAAACTCAATTGTGCTAAAAATCCATCCCCAGAAATCACCGGGGCAGATTACAGGAAGTCCTCGACTTACGACCGTTCGTTTAGTGACCGTTTGAATTTACAACAGCACTGAAAAAAGTGACCTACGGCCGTTTTTCACACGACCGTTTCAGCATCCCCGTGGTCATGTGATCCAAATTCAGACTCTTGGCAACTGACTCATTTATGACGGTGTCACAGTGTCGCGGGGGTCACGTGCTCCTCTTTTGCAACTAATGTCAACGGGGAAGTCAGATTCACTTAACAGCCGTGCTCCTAACCTAACAACTGCACCGATTCACTTAACGGCGGTGGCAAGGAAGGTCGTAAAATGGGACAAGGTTCACCCAACAACCGCCCTTGCTTAGCTGCAGAAATTTTGGACTCAGTTTTTGGGCTTTAAGTCGAGGCCTCCCTGTAGTTCCGATTAGCTTAAATGTCATTGATCTGATTCGGTCTTCCTTAATCAATCACTTGCCAATTCGCTCCTCTTTTGCTCATCCTGTTCCAGAAAACTTAAGGATTGTATGCAAAGGGAAATTTTTTGCACTTTTTAAAATATGTATATATACTGTTTACTTTCTGTCTTTTTAATTCTGCCAGTTTTGTTTTGTTTTTAATCACGATTGTGTCTGGAGTTATTTATGTTTTTTTAAAAAAAACTGAATGCTTTAATTTATTGGACACTATTTATGCAGAGTTGGGACGTGCAAGGGGGATAAAAACCGAACTAGTTCCATAGGAAAACCTGGAATTAGCTCACCTATCACAATATTTCTCTCTCACACACACGCGCGCGCGCACACACACACACATCGCCTTGGAAATTTAGGTGGGAGGGCAGCTCAGTGACATCCAGCTGTGTTTCCCAAATCTGATTGTAGATACTCTTGTTAACTGACTTGGCTGCAACGTGTTCTTTTTTCTTGATAAATAAAACGAATGACTAACTTAAAACCGCAAGTGGTGTCTTTTCACACACTCTCCCGCTGGGTTAGCAGATGTCCTTGACCCCTTGTAAAAAAAGGATTTGCCATCCTCACCCAGGTCTCATGTAATTTTCAGGTAGTCTGAAAACTTATTTCTCTTTTTTTTTTAAAGGAGAATATTTATGCCCAAGGTGGAAAAGAAGCGTCCTCGGGTGTTTTCTGAGCTTAGCTGCTAGCTACGGCCTCCTCCACCACTTAGTGACCGTTCAAAGTTACAACGGCGCTGAAAAAAGGGACGGATGGCCGTTTTTCACAGAAGCATTGTGGCATCCTCGTGGTCACGTGATCCAAATTCGGACGCTGGGCTCGTATTTACGACAGTCACAGCGTCCCGGGGTCACCTGATCCCCTTTTGTGACCTTCCCACAAGCAAAGTCAATGTCGCCAACTTAACAGCTGTAGTGATTCACTTAAGAGCCATGTCAACAAAGGTCATAACATGGGGGGTAACTCACTTTAAGAAGTGTCTCACTTAGCAACGGAAACGTCGGGCTCAATTGTGGACATAAGATGAGAACTACCTGTACTCCACATCCTTTTCCAAAGAATGAGGCAAATCTTTGACATGGTTCGCCTAACTCATGTTTATTCTAAGTTAGATGGTGGTCTGTTTCCCCAATTCTGGCTGGTTTGCATCTTTTTTGCGCTGAGCCAAGACAGCTGGGTTGCGTCAATTCCTTGCAAGACCCTCCTCCCCATCCAATTTTTGACTGCAGCCTATTGGGCAACAAATGCCAGAGCCATACAACTGACATAACTCTTTATTTTTCTTCTCATTTACTACAACTGTGATTTCTCTTCCCAGAGACAAATCTAAAAATCTTAACAGCTTCTTGCAATAAGAATCTGCTGAGTTTCATAACTGGCCCTTCATTGACTTGACAGAAGGGGGGGGGGGGAAACCCCCACAGTTTCTGTAGAGATAAATAAGCTGTAAAACACATAGTTTCTCAATTTTGGCAACTTGGAAGATGAGTGGACTTCAACTCCCAGAATCCCCCAGCCAACCATTTTTGGGAGTTAAAGTCCACACATCTTCCAAGTTGCCAAAGTAAAAAAAAACAAAAACACCAAACACCATTTAGATCTCATTTATCTCCATAAAAAAATATGAGATTTTTCTAGATATTTCCTCTTCCACAGCTAGTCCTCGATTTACGACCGCAGTGGAGCCCAGAATCTCCGTTGCTAGGTGAGACATTGGCTAACTGAGTTCTGCCTCATTTTACGATCTTTCCTGCCACGGTTGTTAAGTGAATCTCTGCAGTTGTTAAATTGGTTGTTAAGTGAATCTGGCTTCCCCCATCAGGTTGCAAAAGGGGATCATGTGACACAACCCCCCCCCCAGGACAGCATCTGAATTTTGATCACATGACCATGGGGATGTTGCAACGGTCATAAGTGTAAAAAAAAAACAACCCCGGTCATAAATCACTTTTTTCATTGTTAACTCCAAATGGTCATTAAATGAACTGTTGTAAATTGAGGACTAGATGTAAAACAAGTCTGGAGTGCTGTCTGAGATTTTTTTTTAAAAAAATAAATAAATAAAATTGCTAGATGAAGCGCTGAATGTCTCAAAGAATTGGTAAGGGAGACACCAGAGGGACTTATTTTTCACATTTATGAGATATCCCGAATCTCAAAACGCACCAAATTGGATTCGCACGGTGTGCCAGGCGTCTCCTTTCCCTGGAAACTTGGGAATTCGGATGAAAACAGTCCAGGGTGCAAATGTGGACCTAACGAAGCCTCTCAGGAGAACTTCGTTTGGCACAAACGAAATCATCAATCACTTGCGAAGCCTTTAAATGGCAAAATTATATTAAAAGGCATCAGCCACGCCAGGTGAGTTTTGGAGCAGCTGGAGAGACGGGACGAGTCGAAATTTAGAAAAAGGTCTTTGCGTGACTCCTGAAAAATCCCAGTTATGTCAGACATTCGAACTGTTGCAGGTTGCAGGGTTCCTTTTCTCCTTTCCTCTCGGGGGCCTGTTTTCAAGCATCTAGTCCTCATGGTGTGTGACCCAGCCTCACCTCAGTGACCCCGGAGCACCGAACATCTGAAAGGGAAGCCATGCCCGTTCTTTTCCCAGCCTCTCTCCTGCCCTGGAGGAAACGCCCGGCATGGACGGAGTGGGAAAGGAGACGCCCAAACCCCAGGGAGGGGAGTCAAAGGTGGCCCCTGTGAGCGTGCGAAGTGCAAATTCAGAGTCTCTGCAAGGCTGGGATGTCCTGGATACACAGATGGAGGCTGCACGCAAGGGAACGGATGTGATAGAGCAGCGTCTCTCAGCCGTGGCCACTTGAAGAAAGCTGGACCTCAAGTCCCAGAATGCCCCAGCCAGCACCATTGAATTTAAGTCCCAGAATTCCCCAGCCAGCATGCATGGACTTCATCTCCCAGAATTCCCCAGCCAACATGCATGCATGGACTTTATCTCCCAGAATTGCCCAGCATGCATGCATGCATGGACTTTATCTCCCAGAATCCCCGTCAGCAATGCTACTCCCAGAATTCCCCAGCATGCATGCTTGCATGACTTCATCTCCCAGAATTCCCCAGCATGCATGCATGCATTGACTATATCTCCCAGAATTCCCCAGCATGCATGCATGCATGCATGGACTTTATCTCCCAGAATCCCTGTCAGCAATGCTACTCCCAGAATTCCCCAGCATGCATGCATGCATGACTTCATCTCCCAGAATTCCCCAGCATGCATGCATGCATGCATGGACTTTATCTCCCAGAATCCCCGTCAGCAATGCTACTCCCAGAATTCCCCAGCATGCATGCATGCATGACTTCATCTCCCAGAATTCCCCAGCATGCATGCATGCATGACTTCATCTCCCAGAATTCCCCAGCATGCATGCATGCATGGACTTTATCTCCCAGAATCCCCGTCAGCAATGCTACTCCCAGAATTCCCCAGCATGCATGCATGCATGACTTCATCTCCCAGAATTCCCCAGCATGCATGCATGCATGGACTTCATCTCCCAGAATTCCCCAGCATGCATGCATGCATGGACTTCATCTCCCAGAATTCCCCAGCATGCATGGACTTCATCTCCCAGAATTCCCCAGCATTCATGGACTTCATCTCCCAGAATTCCCCAGCAAGCATGCATGGACTTCATCTCCCAGAATTCCCCAGCATGCATGGACTTCATCTCCCAGAATTCCCCAGCATGCATGGACTTCATCTCCCAGAATTCCCCAGCAAGCATGCATGCATGTATGGACTTCATCTCCCAGAATTCCCCAGCAAGCATGCATGCATGTATGGACTTCATCTCCCAGAATTCCCCAGCATGCATGGACCATCTCCCAGAATTCCCCAGCCAGCATGCGTGGATTAAAAACAATGTGACAAACTTAACAACTACAATGTTTCACTTAATAGGTATGGCAAGAAAGGCCACAAAATGGGGCAAAACTCACTTAACAACTGCCTCACTTAACAGCAGAAATTTTGTGATCAATTGTGGTCATAAGTCGAGGACTATGTGTAAAGACAATGAATCTTCTGGTTGCTCAATAAGAGACAGAAATATTCACATATTCACACCTGAATTGCAAGTCTACCTTGGTTTTGCAATATTAAGAGACAGCCAGTAGAGGGCAGTGTGGCCCCAAATTTGACATTTTTGCTTTTTTTGTATATATAAATAAAAATGTCCATATACATATACATATATTTATATTTTCTATTTACATATTTTTATGCATATAGGTATATTTACATATATATTTACATATACCTAAACACACATATTTTTGTATATAATATATATATATGTAGGTATATCACATTCACTATTCCATTTACTGGTTTGAAATATATTTCAAATACTGTATATGTAACTAATAATAATAATAGTAGTAGCAAAGTTGGAAGGGACCTTGGAGGTCATCTAGTCCAACCCCCTGCTCAGGCAGGAAACCCTATACCATTTCAGACAAATGGCTGTCCAGTCTCTTCTTAAAAACTTGACGCACAGCCAAAAATGAGCCCAAATTTTCTGTTGTTATGTGGGACAGATAAGCTTATAACCTTCTTTGCCACAGTTGTTAAGTGAATCCCTGCAGTTATTAAGTTGGTAATACGGTTGTTAAGTGAATCTGGCTTCTCCCATTGACTTGCTTGTCAGAAGGTTGCAGAAGGGGATCACGTGACCCAGGGACACTGCCAAGCATCTGAATCTTGATCACATGACTATGAGGATGCTACAATGGTCATAATTCATTTTTTTCAGTGTCCTTGTACCTTTGAATAGTCACTAAATGAAAGATTATAAATTGAGGACTAGAGAGAGAGAAAGAGAATTAGATAGAGATAGATAGATAGATAGATAGATAGATAGATAGATAGATAGATAGATAGATAGATAGATAGATAGATAGATAGATAGATAGATAGATAGATAGATAGATATGGATGGATGGATGGATGGATGGACGGATGATATATAGAGATAGACAGACAGATAGACAGACAGACAGACAGACAGATAGATAAACTGATGGATGGATGGATGGATGGATGGATGGATGATAGATAGATAGATAGATAGATAGATAGATAGATAGATAGATAGATGGATGGATGGATGGATGGATGGATGGATGGATGGATGGATGGATGGATGGACGGACGGACGGACGGACGGACAGATAGACAGATAGATTGACGGACAGATGGATGGATGATATGTAGAGATAGACAGACAGACAGATAGATAGACAGATTGATGGATGGATGATAGGTAGGTAGGTAGACAGACAGACAGAGACAGACAGATAAACAGATTGACGGATGATACGTAGATAGATAGACACAGACGGATGATACATAGAGATAGATGGATGGATGGATGGATGGATGGATGGATGGATGGATGGATGGATGGATGGATGGACGGACGGATGGACGGACGGACGGACGGACGGACAGACAGTCAGATAAACAGATTGACGGACAGATGGATGGATGATATGTAGAGATAGACAGACAGATAGATAGACAGATTGATGGATGGATGATAGGTAGGTAGGTAGACAGACAGACAGAGACAGACAGATAAACAGATTGACGGATGATACGTAGATAGATAGACACAGACGGATGATACATAGAGATAGATGGATGGATGGATGGATGGACGGACGGACGGACGGACGGACGGACGGACGGACAGACAGACAGTCAGATAAACAGATTGACGGACAGATGGATGGATGATATGTAGAGATAGACAAATAGACAGACAGATAGACAGATTGATGGATGGTAAGTAGGTAGGTAGGTAAGTAGATAGATAGATAGATAGATAGATAGATAGATAGATAGATAGATAGATAGATAGATAGATAGATAGATAGATAGACAGACAGACAGACAGACAGACAGACAGATTGACGGATGATACGTAGATAGATAGACACAGACGGATGATGCATAGAGACAGACAGACAGACAGACAGACAGACAGACAGATTGATGGACAGATGGATGGATGATATGTAGAGATAGACAGACAGACCGACAGACACAACAGATAAATGTATATAGCTATAGATAGCTAGATGTAGATATATATACAAATATAGATAGATATAAATATATAGATATATTTCCAACCAACACAGGGAATCCTCTCTGCTTTCTTTTTTTTATGTGTTAGAATATACACCCGCACACAAACACACGCAAACACAATTCCCCAAAGGTGACTGTATTGCTTTGAAAATTCCCAGCAGATTATCCCGTTTCTGAATCACTTAAAACTTTTTTTTCTTTTTTGGCTTTTAATTTCAACCTGTCACTTCTTGTTCTCAGTGTCAACAGAAAAACTGCCTCTTTCTGTTCAAAATGCCTCTTAATTCCCTCCTTGCACGGTGCCAGGACTGGACTAGAAAAGCAAAATATCTGAATCGGAGGGGACCTTAAAGGTCAGCTAGTCCCACCTCCCCGCCCAGCTAAATCATCCCTATCAGGGTGCCAAGGGAAAACCTGGAGGCCGCAAGCTGTATAATTCATGCAAATACGCATGTGTCGATTTGCTACCCTTTTTGCTAAAATTAATTCCAGATGTAGTAGTCGGAGAGGGGAACCGGAGTGCTGTAACATACACAAACTTTTAAAACTACAGTGTAATAAATCCGGCTGCAATCTAAGCATAACAGAAACTTTAAAGGGACATTGGCTGGTGGAAAAAACGATGTCGGTTTTCCAACATTAGGATTAATAATGAATAATAATTGATTATTTTAAATGCCAATGGAAACAGCTTTAATGTAACATCCATGCAAGCGAGAGTTGAGCCGGCGAAAGAAATAACAACTAGTGGTTTCTAACTGTCATTGGCCACGGTTTTTAAGCAAGTCCATGCAGTTGTTAAGTGAATCTACATGGACAGTAAGCGAATCTGACTTAACCCCATTGATTTTGCTTGTCGGAAGCCAGCTGGGATGGTCGCAAATGGTGATCACGTGACCCTGGGATGCGGCAACCATCGTAAATAGCATGGAACAAAAGCCAGATTAGTTAGTGAGGCAGGCCACATTGTTCTGGGAATCAGTATGAGGAACCCTAACCCTATCAAACCTAGATAAAAAAAGAAGGGGCGGGAGTAGCAACTTTTGGACAGGCCTGGTAATATTGCTGTTCTCAGCAAAATGATAAAAAACATTATAGAATGTCCATGTTTCCCTTCTCCTCCCTCTCCCTCCCTCCCTCCTCCCTCCCTCCTCCTTCCCTTCCTCTCTCCTCCATCCCTTGTTCCTTCCTTCCTTCCTTCCTTCCTCCCTTCTCTCTCCTCTCTCTCTCCTCCTCCCTCCTTCCCTCCCATCTTCTTTCTTTCTTCCTTCCTTCCTTTCTTTCTTTCTTCCTTCCTTCCTTCCTTCCTTCCTTCTCCCATCTCTCTCCTCCCTCCTTCTCTTCCATCTCCTTCCTTCCTTTCTCCCTCCCTCCCTCCCTCTCCTTCCCTTCCCCTCCCCTCTCTCCTCCTCTCCCCTCCCCTCCCCAGTCCAGCTACCTGATGGAGGAATTCTGGGAGTTGGAGTCCACAAGTCATAAAAGGGCCACGTTTGAAGACCCCTGCTATAGGGCATCACACACCAGATGACTAGACACAAGGACAGTTCCCCCCCCCCCATGCCGTCACTCTGCTTAACAACTAATTCCTACAACACTGTCAAAATACTTAGTAAAGCTGCATTACTATGATACCCCTCATCTTTCCTATTGCCTGTCCTTATCTTCTTGTGACTGTAACTTTGCTGCTTATATCTTACAATTTATATTGGCTTTTGTTTAGTACCATAGAATGATTTATGTTGTTTGCTTAGCTAGAACTCTATGACTATCACTAAGTGCTGCATCTTATGATTTATGATGTTGTATTTCACGATTTATGATGAATGTGTTTTCATGTTGTATATCATCATGATTATCACTATTACTTGCACGGACACTGAGAGCTTATGCACCGGAAACAAATTTGTTGTGTGTCCAACCACACTTGGCCAATAAAGAATTCTATTCTGTTCCGTTCCGTTCCGTTCCATTCTATTCTATTCTATTCTATTCTATTCTATTCTATTCTATTCTATTCTATTCTCCTCTCCTCTCTTGTTTTGCTCTATCTTCTCTTCTCTTCTCTTCTCTTCTCTTCTCTTCTCTTCTCTTCTCTTCTCTTCTCTTCTCCTCTCCTCTCCTGTTCTGTTCTATCTTCTCTTCTCTTCTCTTCTCTTCTCTTCTCTTCTCTTCTCTTCTCTTCTCTTCTCCTCTCCTCTCCTCTCCTCTCCTCTCCTATCCTCTCCTATCCTATCCTATCCTATCCTATCCTATTGCAGGTGACTCAAGATTGTGGTTTTCTTAATTCAATCTGGTTCCTTCTTTGGGCAAACCGAATCTTCACTCTGGATGATTTCATTTACCTGTTTGCTTCCTTGCCTGAATGTGACCTGTACAAGCCCGGCGAGATGCTCAAAGCAGGCAGTTTTCTCAGGTTACTCGATGCACCACATAAACCCTCAGCTACATCGACCCCACCTGTTCTCAGCCTGGGGAAAGTTTTGTCTGAGTTGCCCAGATTTTAATCAGACCTGCATTACTTATTTTGCAAAACCACTGGGGAAATAGAAAAGGTCCCGTGCCGATTTCTTTTATCTGCCAAGCCAGATTCTGCTGTGATCTCAAAGAACTGCTGGCTTGGGTTGTGGCTAGCCAGGAAGAGAAAGAGAGAGAGAGAGAGAGAGAGAGAGAGAGAGAGAGAGAGAGAGACAGAGACAGAGACAGAGACAGAGACAGAGACAGAGACAGAGACAGAGAGAGACAGAGAGAGACAGAGAGGGAGAGAGAGAGACAGAGAGGGAGAGAGAGGGGGGGGAGGGAGGGAGGGAGGGAGAGAGAGAGAGAGAGGGAGGGAGGAAGGAAGGAAGGAAGGAAGGAAGGAAGGAAGGAAGGAAGGAAGGAAGGAAGGAAGGAAGGAAGGAAAAGCAAGTAACGGAAATGAAGGAAGGAAGGAAAGAAAGGAGGAAGGAAGGAAGGAGAGAGAGAAAGAAAGAAAAAAGAAGGAAAGAAAGAAGGAAGGAAGGAAAAGCAAGTGAAGGAAATGAAGGAAGGAAGGAGGAAGGAAGGAAGGAGAAAAAGAGGAAGAAAGAAAGAAAAAGAAAGAAAGAATAACAAAGAGGAAGAAAAGAAAGAAGGAAACAAAGGAAGAAAGCAAGAAAGAAAAGGAAGGAAAGAAGGAAGGAAGGAAGGAAAAGCAAGTGAAGGAAATGAAGAAAGAAAGGAAAGAAAGGAGGAGGAAGGAAGGAGAAAAAGAGAAAGAAAGAAAGAAGGAAAACCAAGTGAAGGAAATGAAGAAAGGAGAAAGAAAAGAGGAAGAAAGGAGAAAAAGAGAGAGGAAGAAAGAAAGAAAAAGAAAGAAAAAACAACAAAGAGAAAGAGGAAGGAAAGAAGGAAGGAAGCAAGAAAGAAAAGAAAGAAAAAAGAAAAAGAAAGAAAGAAAGAAAGAAAGAAAGAAAGAAAGAAAGAAAGAAAGAAAGAAAGAAAGAAAAGGGAAGGAAGATAGATAGAGTGAGAGTAAGAGAAAGAGAGATTAGATAGCATTTTGTTCCCAGGCTAAGTTGATCTTCAGGGCTGCTGAATGTAATAAAGCAATGAAATCCTTTTTCAGAGGTGTTGTTGTTGCTATAGTACTCCTTGACTCACAACAGTTCGTTTAGTGACCATTCCAAGTTACAAAGGCACTAAAAAAAAGTGACTTATGACCGTTTTTCACACTTACGACCGATGCAACATCCCTGTGGTCAGGTGATCAAAACCCAGAGGCTTGGCAACTGACTCATATTTATGACAGTCGCCGTGTCCTGGGGTCAGGTGATCCCCTTTTGTGACCTTCCGACAAGCAAAGTCAATGGGGGAAGCCAGGTTCACTCACCAACCGTGTGTGATTCACTTAACAACCATGGCAAGAAAGGTCATAAAAGGGGGGGGGGAAACTCATTTAACAACGGTCTTGTTCAGCAATATAAATTTTGGCTCAACTGTGGTAGTAAGTTGAGGACTACCTGTGTTACGTGATTCCACCGGTGGAATTCTTGCCACACAAAATTATGAACTTTGCCCAGCGCCCACAGCAGAAGCCTGGAACTGTTCTACCTCCAACTGGCTTCCTCCACTCCCTTCTTGCTGGTCCCCAGTTTGGAGTTTGGAAAGAGGAATCTGTGAAGTTTGCAAGAAGGAAAATAGGACAACATCAGAGTTTATCTCTTGTCTGGACCCACAACCTTGGTCCTCCTCCTCCTCCTCCTGATTCTTCTTCTTCTTCTTCTTCTTCTTCTTCTTCTTCTTCTTCTTCTTCTTCTTCTTCTTCTTCTTCTTCTTCTTCTTCTTCTTCTTCTTCTTCTTCTTCTTCTTCTTCTTCTTCTTCNCAGTGACGAGATCGAAGAGTCGTGCACACGCCCTAATTAAACCTATAAAGGGACTTTCCCATTGACCAGCATTCTAAGCCCTGAAGATGTCAGCGGATGCCGACGAAAGCTAGGCACTTTTATTGACTTCTATGTATTTTAAAGGTTTTTAATATTCTTAAGAACTTTTATCTCTAAATTATTATTATTAAATTATTTATTCCCTGGTGCTCACGTCTATTGACTGACTTTGAACATGGATATACCCGGGGATCACATTTTTAAAGTAATTTCGGATATATATATATATAGATAGATTTTCCTTTCCAAAGTCTTGCTCCTGGGATCCAGCTGTGAGCCAGGGTGAAGGAAAGGGTCAAGGGAAGCCTCTCCTTCCGATCATCCCTGACCTTGCAAAGATAACGGGGGGGGGGCCCTGGACGGTCAGTCCTGGCTTTTTGCAGCCCCCTCCTCCAGAGCCAGACCTGCAATTCAGACACATGAACAACGGTGCGTGTCTGGCAAAAACACGAATTTCCCGAATCCGAATGCAACAGCTGTGAGATCCACATTCAGCAGGAGGCTTTGTGACGAGTTCCTGAGCATGCACGAACCGCTGAAAGGACCCCAGGCGTTGCTCTCTGTTCCAAAGGACCCCCTTTCCGAGTAAAATATTGTAAAATAAAATAATCTCCTCGGATGCAGAGGTTTGAAGCAGCAGTTGGCAAATATTAGAAAACTGGGGAGGAAAAATTGCATTCATTAAGAAATAGGTAGCACTCAATTTACAACCACAATTGATCCCAGGATATCCGTTGTTAAGTGAGACATTTCTTAAGTGAGTTTTGTCCCATTTTACGAACTTCCTTGCTACTGTTGTTAAGTCAGTCACACAGTTGTTAAGTGAATCGGGGCTTCCCTGTTGACTTTGCTTGTTAGAAGGTCACAAAAGGGGATCACGTGACTCCAGAACATCGCGACCGTCATAAATACGAATCAAGTGTCCAAATTTTGATCACGTAACCACAGGGATGCTGTAACAGTCATAAGCGTACGAAAAAGTGACTTTTTTCAGTGCTGTTCTAACTTAGAGCAGTCACTAAATGAACCGTTGTTAAGTCGAGGACTTAATCGTAGGTATAATCTACGAGAAATCTTGGACGTCAAAGTCAAAATTCGTGTCTTAAACGTGTCAAGGTTGAGAATCCCTGCTTTACGAAGAGTGCTCGACTTACGACCATAATAGACCCTCCCCATCACGATCATAATTCGCGACAGTCATAAATTGGGATGCCCCCCCCCCGTGACCAACCCAATTTTACAATTTTGTTGCCGTGGCTATTAAGCAAACGCCACGATTGTTTAAGCACACCAGGGGTCACTTTGGACAAAAGCCAGCGTGAAACAACCACGTGACTGTGGGATAAAGTGCAAGTGGTGACAAAGTGTGGTGGCTGTGGAGGGCTCACCATGCACTCATGTGACCATGGCGTGTGTGTGTGTGTATGTGTGGGGCAGCTGATAGAACACATCTGGGTTGTAAGTATCCCTAGGAAGGTCCATTGTCACTTGAGACGGTAATTAAGCAACTGGACATAAAATCCTGGACTAACTGCTCATTAAGGATGAAAATCAGTCCTGGGTTTTGTATAGATCTGCTCTTGGACCCCCTCCCTCTGAGCCCTGATGACGCTCCCTAGCTGGGGCATGAGACGTCTGCAAGAAAACCAGCAAGCTCAGAGGGCACCAAGGTTTCCATTGTCATCTTCCTCCTCCTCCTCCTCCTCCTCCTCCTCNTACTCTACTCTCCTGTTCTGTTCTGTTCTCCTTTCTCTCCTATTCTTTATTCTCTTCTCCCCTCCCTCCCCTTCTCTCCTCTCCTCTCCTATTCTATTCTATTCTATTCTATTCTATTCTACTCTACTCTACTCTACTCTACTCTACTCTACTCTACTCTCCTGTTCTGTTCTCCTTTCTCTCCTATTCTTTATTCTCTTCTCTTCTCTCCCCTTCTCTTCTCTTCTCTTGTCTCCTACTCTACTCTACTCTACTCTACTCTACTCTACTCTACTCTACTCTACTTCACTCTATTCCATTCCTATTCCTATTGTATTTCTATTCTATTCTACTCTACTCTACTCTACTCTACTCTACTCTACTCTACTCTACTCTACTCTATTCTATTCTATTCTATTCTATTCTATTCTATTCTATTCTATTCTATTCTATTCTATTCTCCTCTCCTCTCCTATTCTATTCTGTTCTGTTCTGTTCTGTTCTCCTTTCCTATTCTTTATTTTCTTCTCTCCCCTCCCCTTCTCTCCCCTCCCCTTCTCTCCCCTCCTCTTCTCTTCTCTTCTCTTCTTCTCTTCTCTTCTCTTCTCTTCTCTCCTATTCTATTCTACTCTATACTCTACTCTACTCTACTCTACTCTATTTTATTCCATTCCTATTCCTATTCTATTCTATTCTATTCTATTCTATTCTATTCTATTCTATTCTATTCTTCTTTCTCTCCTCTCCTCTCCTTTCTCTTCTCTTCATATATACATACATGTACACACATACACAGATATAGATATTTGTGTATGTGTGTATGTATGAATGAATGAATGTATGTATATATTAATCCCTATCTATTTTGAATACATGGCGGAAAAGAGGAAGCTTGAGAAAGAAAGTTTATGGAGGAAATTTCTGACTTATGGAGAAAGTCCCCAACGCAAAGCATCAGCTCTTGCGTTGCAACCCAGAGAAGTGTTTTTTGTTTTTTGCTTTTTTTTTTAAAAAAAAGCATTTCCACTGCCACCCCGAAAATATTCCACGCTTCTTTGAAAAGTATATAGCCTGAATTGGGTCATTCTTGGGTTGCAGAACGAAGGAAGTGGGTGGTGATGACACCACACCAGAGCAAAATTGCCAAATTAGTCTTGGAACTAC
This sequence comes from Protobothrops mucrosquamatus, assembly GCF_001527695.2. Taxonomy (NCBI): domain Eukaryota; kingdom Metazoa; phylum Chordata; class Lepidosauria; order Squamata; family Viperidae; genus Protobothrops; species Protobothrops mucrosquamatus. The sequence continues at coordinate 758,091 of NW_015386586.1, read as the reverse complement.
CCTGTGGATACTTAACGTTTCCAAATTGAGCAGGAAAAACGGGGAATTTATGATGAGAAGCCTGGTAGTTGTGGGGAAAAAAACAACAACCTGTGCTTGGGTTCTCCTAAAAGGCCACCAAATTCAGCACGTTGTGCTCACATTTTGACCAGATTGGGAATGAACAGATTATGCAAAGAATATTTTAAGCAATGATTTTTTTGCCTGGTGGATTAAAAAGTTCACAGAGTGTTGAACAGGATATTTCTCTTGTTTTTTATTTCTCTAATCAAGCGGTTCTTTTATTTGTGGAGGGAGAACTTGATTGTGGGATTTCATCCCCAGGGGAGGAGAGGGCGGCTGAAGTTCCCCTGAGTGCGGGTGTGTGTGTGTTTGTGCAATTAGTTAGAGAGGAGTGGGGTCTGCCTCTGAGCCCCCCCCCCCCGCCCCATCGTTCTGTCGTCCTTGCAGGATCTGCAGCCAGGCAGGTGGCTCTTCTCTCCCTCCGTGGCTTTGCACCTTCTGTGGGAGGGAGGGAGGGATGGAGGGAGGAAGGAAGGAAGGAAGGAAGGAAGGAAAAGGGAGAGGAAGGGAAGGGAGGAAAAAGAAGGGAGGAGTGGAAGGAGAGAGGAAGGAAGGAGGAAAGAAAGAAAGAATGAAAAATATGGAAGAAAAGAATGGAGGGGAGGGAGGGAGGAAAGAAGTAAGATAGAAATGGAAGAAAGGAAGGAGGTAGGGAAGGAAACAAGGAAGGAAGGAAAGGAGGGAAGAAGGGAGAAGACAGGAAGGATAAAATGGAAACAGAAAGAGGGAAGGAAGGAAGAAGGAGGGAGGAAAGAAAGAAAGAATGAAAAATATGGAAGAAAAGAATGGAGGGAGGGAGGAAGAAAGAAATGGATGGAAGGAAGGAAGGAAACAAAGAAGGAAGGAAGGAAAGAAGGGAAGAAGGGAGAAGACAGGGAGGATAAAATGGAAACAGAAAGGGAGGGAGGGAGGAAGAAGGAGGGAGGAGAGAAAGAAAGAATGAAAAATATGGAAGAAAAGAATGGAGGGAGGGTAGGAGGGAGGGAGGGAGGGAAGAAAGAAGTAAGAAAGAAATGAAAAGAAGGAAGGAGGGAGGGAGGGAGGGAAGAAAGAAGGAAGAAAGAAATGGAAGGAAGGAGGGAGGGAGGGAAGGAAGGAAAAAAGAAAGGAAGGAAAGGGGGGAAGAAGGGAGAAGACAGGGAGGATAAAATGGAAACAGAAAGGGAGGGAGGGAGGAAGACGGAGGAGAGAAAAAAAGAGAATGAAAGAATGAAAGAAAGAAAGAAAGAGGAAAGGGAGGGAGGAAAGAAGGATAGAAGGAAGGAGAGAGGGAAGGAAGGGAGGGAGGAATGAGAATAATAAAGGAGACAAGCAGAGGAAGGAGCAAAGAGAGAGAGAGAGAGAGAGAGAGAGATAGGAAAGGGGAAAAAAGGAACGAAAGAGATGGAAGAAAAGAATGGAGGGAGGGAAGAAAGAAGAGATTGGAAGAAGAAGGAATATTCTAGGGACCCAGAAAACAAGGTCATCATATCTGATGATGAGCCCCTCCTTAGAATTAAGGCTAGTGAAGCTACAATTAGTCCTCTACTTACAACCATTCATTTAATGACCGTTCAACTTTACAACGGCACTGAAAAAATGTGACTTATGACTGTTTTCACACGACCCCGTTTCACGTGATCAAAATTCAGACACCTGGAAACTGACTCATATTTATGACGGCTTCACTGTCCCGGGATCCCCTTTTGTGACCTTCTGACAAGCAAAGTCAATGGGGGAAGTCAGATTCAGTTGACGACCATGTGACTCACTTAACAACCGCAGTGATTCACTTAACAACCTTGGCAGGAAATGGCCCCAAACATGCCTAAGAACTGTTAGCTTAATAACAGAAATTTTGGGCTCCATCGTGGTTGTTAAGTGAATCACTGAAGTTGTTAAACAAATCACATGGTCGTTAACTGAATCCAACTCCCCCCCCTAGGCCTTGCTTGTTGAACAGCTGCAACCATCATAAATACAGTATATATTGGCTGTGAAACACCCTAATTTTATCACATGATCCTAGAGAGGACCAGTCGTAAGTCACATTTTTCAGGGCTGATGCAACTTTAAATGGTTGCTAAATAAATATACAACTAAAGGAAAGATTATATGACTCTCTTAGGATGAGAACCATCTTTTATGCAAGCGATATAGCCCCACTTTTATGCAAATTTGGAACATGTGCATGGCTGGCTGGGGGATTCTGGGAGTTGAAGTCCTCCCCTTTTAAAGCATGCCGGCTGGGGAATTCTGGGAGTTGTAGCCCTCCCCTCTTAAAGCTTGCCGGCTGGGGGATTCTGGGAGTTGAAGTCCCCCCCTCTTAAAGCAGGCTGGCTGGGGGATTCTGGGAGTGGAAGTCCTCCCCTTTTAAAGCAGGCCGGCTGGGGGATTCTGGGAGTTGGAGTCCACACATCTTAAGGCATTGTGGTGGGTGATTCTGCTAAAGGAAGTCCACTCCTCTTAAAACATGGCTGGCTAAGGAATTCTGGGAGTTGAAGCCCACCCCTCTTAAAGCATGCTGGCTGGGGAATTCTGGGGGTTGTAGTCCACCCCTCTTTAAACATGGCTGGCTAGGGGATTCTGGGAGTTGTAGTCCTCCCCTCTTAAAGCCTTCAAAATCGAGAATCTTTGGTGACTTGGCCCAATGTTTCTGTTGCTTTTTTCCTGGGGTGAAACAGACCGGATGGTGTTTACAGAATGAGGAGTTTTTGCCCTGAAATCCAGAGATTTCCTATTGCAAAAACACCTGCCAATGTTTGTAGTTAATTCTCTGGGAACCCACATTTTCCCAGGCTGCTGTGAATCTTCCCAAAGATCCCTGGAACGATGGAGGGATGGATGTTTGGAGATACACTTCCGTACCTGCAGAATTAGTTTTTAATTGGATTTTGATTAAGGTTCCTCCACCCACTTCTTTCATTTAACAGGGATTCGTCTTACCTTACTGCTTTGTGCTTTGTTTCATTTTGTTTCATTCTCAATTTTATTTTGTTTGATTTCTAGTTTGATTTTGTTTTACTTTGAATTTTCGTTTTATATTTTGCTGGATATCCTGTAGGACTCTTAACAGGCCAGTCTTCGATGATTAAACCCGAGTTGTTTAATTGAAGCATTTCCTTTCCTTCCTTTAATTGCTGAAACAACCTTGGATGAAAAGGTTTTCCGTCTGTTCATCCCTGCTTTTAAACATGCATTTATCTCTGTAATTGCGTAAGGACGGTCTCTGTCCCACAGTGTGGAAGGAATGATCAGCCAAGAGGAATCCCAGGCAGGTGATTTGACAGTTTCTCTTTTTAATAAAATCTTATTATCATTTATAATCAAGAAAGAAATATGGATGGAAGGGAAATTCAGGCAAGTCCTCAACGTACGACCACCAACAAGCCCAAAATCTCTGTTCCTAAGTGAGACATTTATTCAGCGAGTTTTGCCCCGTTTTATGACCGTTCTTGCCACGTTTTTGCTGAGTAAATGACTGCAGTTGTGAAGTTAGCCACACGGTCCTTAAATGAATCTGGCTTTTCCTATTCTCATCAGGAGGTCACATGACTCTGAGACACTGCGACCGTCGTAAGTATGAGTCAGTGGCCAAGCGTCTGAATTTCGATCGCGTGACCCTGAGGATGCTGGAAAGGTCGTAAGTGTGAAAAATGACCCTAAGTTGCTTTTTTCAGTGCCACTGTAACTTCGAACGGTCGCTAAATGAGCGGTTGTAAGTTAAGGATTACCTGTACTTCTGGTTATTTTTTGTTTTAATCGATACGCCTCCCACCTTTATTATTCCCACAAATAACTCAGGACAGTGAAGTTACCTACCACAAGCTTCCTTATCCTATTTCCCCCACGCTATTTTCAGTGGCGTCGTAACTTTGAACAGTCACTCAATGGACGGTTGTAAATTGAGAGTTACTTGTAGATGGGTATCGCATAAGATGGGGTCTTGTTTGCCTTTTTTTTTTTTGACAGGAGGCAATGCAGCCATCTTGAAAGGTTTTTGGCAAGATGCTTAGCTGGTGTAAAAAAAGAAGAAGAAGAAAAAAAAACAGTGATCTTTCCTAGATCTGGAGTTAAATAAAAGCAGAAAGCTTGTTCAGACATTCACTCTCTGCCTTGGTTTGTATCCCTATTTAAACTACACCCAAATAGTTAGATCAAGGGTAGGCCACCTTGGCTCTTTTGTGACTGGTGGACTTCAACTCCCAGAATTCCTGAGCCAGCATGGGGGAACTGTGGCCCCTTCATGACTCGTAGACTTCAACTCCCAGAATTCCTGAGCCAGCATGAGGGAACTTTGGCCCCTTCATGACTCGTGGACTTCAACTCCTAGAATTCCTGAGCCAGCATGAGGGAAACTTTGGCCCCTTCATGAATTTGGGGACTTCAACTCCCAGAATTCCTGAGCCAGCATGGGGGAACTATGGCCCCTTCATGAATTTGGGGACTTCAACTCCCAGAATTCCTGAGCCAGCATGAGGGAAACCTTGGCCCCTTCATGACTCATGGACTTCAACTCCCAGAATTCCTGAGCCAGCCATGCTGAGGGAAAAGGGAGAGGTTTCCATGCTGAGCATGCTGGCTCAGGAATTCTGGGAGTTGAAGTCCACGAGTCATGAAGGGGCCAAGGTTGCCTACCCCTGCCTAGATATTCCCCTCACTTGCTCTGTGCCTTTCAACACAGTTATAGCATGGAAGCAGTGGAGATCATCTAGTCCAGTCCAGGCTCAGGGCAGAATGCACTGACTTACGACCGCAATTGAGCCCACCATTTATGCTGCTAAGCGAGACAGTTGTTAAAATGAGTTTTGCCCCATTTGACGACCTTTCTTGCCCCCGTTGTAAAGTGAATCACAGAAGTTGTTAGGTCAGTCACACAGTTATTGTGGGCCTTGGTCACCATTGACTTTACTGGTCAAAAGATTGCAAAAGTGGATCACGTGACCTCAGGGCACTGCGACCGTCAGTAAAATGAACCACTTGCCAAGTGGCTGAATTCTGATCCAGTGACCACGGGGATGCTGCAACGGTTCTTAAGTGTGAAAAATTTGTCACAATTCACTTTTCTCAATGCTGTTGTAAACAAGGAGGAGAAGGAGGAAGGAGAGGAGAGGTAGAAAAGGAAGAGAAGGAAAAGATAGATGAGGAGGAGGAGGAGAAGAAGAAGAGAGAAAGAAGAGAGAAAGAAGATGAAGAAGGAAAAGAAGAAGAAGAAGAAGAAGAAGGAGGAGGAGGAGGAGGAG
>NW_015386586.1:728324-752506 GCF_001527695.2 Protobothrops mucrosquamatus | reverse complement strand
GAGGAGGAGGAGGAGGAGGAGGAGGAGGAGGAGGAGGAGGTGGTGGTGGTTGGACCAGAAGACCTCCAAGGTCCCTTCCAGGCCTGGGATTGACCCACAACCCAATGCAAACATTCTCACAAATCCTCAACGTTAATGTGGGTGGGCTGCTTCCAGCCACCAGAGGGAAGCAGAGAGCCATCCACCAGAAGGAGGGCCGCAGGGAAGGGCCAGCCAACCTCCATGTGTGGTCTTGAGGACCTGGCTTTACCTTCTCAGCAAGTGAAGAAAAGGCTGGATACACAGCAGAACAGTCCACAGGAATCGCACTCCATCCAGCCCTTTTCCATCCCAGCTCATTTTATGGAAAAGTTGTGGCTTTTTCCAATGAGATGTTGGCCTTGTTTCTTTCCATTCAGAAGAGAAAGCCATCACAACCCATTTCAGGTTGAAAACTGTTCCCAGTCTCTACAGCTGATATTCAACCTTTTCTTTTCTTTTTTTTCCAAATTCCATTTTTGAACCCCTCCCCCCTCAAAAGACATGGAGAATCAAGAAAAATGAACCGTCTTGGTCAGGAGATTAGCAGAAAGGAAGAATGGTGACAAAAACCTCTGGTTTTCACTGATCTTCTTGCCAGACTTGATTAAAATCTCCTGTTGGCATTTAGCTTTTGGACTGTGAAATTTCTCCCCCCTCCCCATGATGTCCCATAAAATTGGTTTTGACAGTGATCATTTAGATAGATTTTCTCCATTTTCATGGAAACGGAGAAGGACGACAGGGAGAAGATGAGAAGGAGAAGGAAGACAAGGAGGAGAATAAGACAAGGAGAAGAAGGAGATAGGGAGAAGGAGAAGATAGACAAGGAGGAGGAGAATAGGAGAAGGAGAAGGAGGAGAAGGAGAAGATGCACAAGGAGGAGAAGGAAAGGAAGGACACAACAGAAGTAGAGGATGAGGACAAGGAGAAGATGAGAAAAGGAGAAGATAGACGAGGAGGACAAGAAGGAGAAGCAGGTTAGATGAGGAGAAGGAGGAGGAGAAGGAGGGAAAGCACAACAGGGAGAAGGAGGAGAAGGAGGGAAAGGACAACAGGGAGGAGGATGAGAAGGACAAGGAGAAGATAAGAAAAAGGATAAGGAGGAGGAGAAGTTGAGAAGAAGAAGAAGAAGAAGGAGGACAAGGAGAAGATAGACAAGAAGGAGGAGGAGGAGAAGAACAACAACAGGGAGAAGGATGAGAAGGACAAGGAGAAGATAAGAAAAAGGAGAAGGTGGACAAGGAGGAGGAGAAGTTGAGAAGAAGAAGGAGGACAAAGGAGAAGATAGACAAGGAGGAGGAGGAGGAGAAGAACAACAGGGAGAAGGATGAGAAGGACAAGAAGATAAGAAAAAGGAGAAGGTGGACAAGGAGAAGGAGCCAGCTTCGCTTAACGACTGTGTGATTCATTTAATAAGTGCAGTGATTCGCATAAGAACCATGGCTTCAATTCCCAGAATCCTCCAGCCTTGAGGGAAATCTGGGAGTTGAAATCTAGCCTTCTTCAAGGTCCCAAGGCTGAAAAGCTCTGATTTAATTTGACCGTGTTGTTATTATCTCTTTGCCATTTTCTCATCTATGGAGGGTTTGTTCCTGACCTTAAGCTCCAGCAGATGTGGTCCTTCTCCCACCAGCTCCTCCAAAGTCCCCCCCCCAAGAGTGCACCCCTCCACCCTCAACATCATCACCGTTGATCAAGATGACCCTGTTCCTCTGCTCTCCTCTCCTTCCTTTTTTCTTCTTCCACCTCTCCTTGTCCTTCACCATCAGAGAAAGAGAGGTCTTCCATTCCTGGAGAAGGCTTGACAGGTCCTCATTCATCATCAAGAAAAGCCATGGAGGGCAGCCAGAAACAGCCAGCCTTTAACCACTGTTGGTTTCTCTTGTCACGACAAAGTGGCCTTGATTAAGCTGCTAATCTTTGGCCCCAGCCCCTAGAATATCACTATCTGGGGTTTGCAGCTGAAGAAGTCACTTTTAGCCTTCCGTTGCGAGTAACCTTGTCATGTGTGTTGACAGAGACCAGAACAGCCCTTGCAGCTTCCCACTTCCTGGGGCACAGGGGGTCTCCGGGCTGCGGGTTTAATTAAGCGTGAAGAGGGCCAATTTCCTGTCTCAGTTCACGGTGGGACACAGGAGGACAGCGGGTGTGTGTGTGTGTGTGTGTGTGTGTTGCAATGCACAAGAGGCCTCTGTTGAAACCAAGGTCTCCAGATGGGAGCCCGTGATTGATAGAATTGTAGGGCTGGAAGGGACCTTTGAGGTCTTCTAGTCCAACCCTCCTCCCCCTCCCCACCACCCCAGTCAAGGCAGAAGATCTTATCTCCTTCCCAGGGAGGGAGGGAGGGGGAGGGAGAAAGACACCTCTCTTTTCTTCTTTCCCTCCTTCCTTCCTTCTTTCCTTTCTTTTCTGTCCTCCCCTGTTCTCCTTTCCTTCATTCCTCTCTTTTTGCTTTGTTCCTCCTCCTTCTTCCTTCTCTCCTCCATCTCATTCCTTCCTCCCTCCCTTCTTTTTCTTTCCTTCCTCCCTTCTTCCTTCTTTCTTCCCTCTCGTTCCTACCCCTCTCTCTTACTTCTTTTCCTCCTTCCTCCCTCCTTCCTTCCCTCCTCCCTCTCCTTCCTCCCTCCCTCCTTCCCTTCCTCCTCTCTTTTTCTTTCCTTCCTTTTGTCTTCCTTCTCTCCTTCCTCTCCTTCCTTCCTTCCTCCCTCCCTCCTACTTATTTTTCTCCTCCCTCCCTCCCTTCTTCCTTCTCTCCTTCCTTCCTTCTCTCCTTCCTTCCGTACTCATCACTCATTCACTCCCTTCCTCCCTCCCTCCCTCCTTTCTACTTCCTTTTCTCCTTCCTTCCTTCCTTCTTTCCTCCCTCTTGTTCCTTCCCCACTCTCTTACTATTTTCCTCCTTCCTTCCCTCCTCCCTCTCCTCCCTCCCTCCCTCCTTCCCTTCCTCCTCTTTTTCTTTCCTTCCTTTTGTCTTCCTTCTCTCCTTCTTCTGCTTCCTTTCTTCCTCCCTCCCTCCTACTTATTTTTCTCCTCCCTCCCTCCCTTCTTCCTTCTCTCCTTCCTTCCTTCCTTCCTTCTCTCCTTCCTTCCGTACTCATCACTCATTCACTCCCTCCCTCCCTCCCTTCTACTTCCTTTTCTCCTTCCTCCCTTCCTTCCTTCCTTCCTTCCTTCCTTCCTTCCTTCCTTCCTTCCTCATCACTCATTCACTCACTTCCATGCATGCTGGGGAATTCTGGGAGTTGAAGTCCATACTGCTTAAAGTGGCCAAGGCGAGGGAAATTAGCATTTCCTTGACTCAGAGGGCATCCAGGTGAGAGCTGCTGAAGGAGGCAAACAGGATGGTGGTTAGGAAGCCGTGATGGCAAACTAGGTCAACGGCTTCTTTGCCAAAGCATGTGTGACCACAGAACCACAATATTGAACTAGCTTATTAATATATATGCAGACCTGCCCAATAAGTAAACAGGGATCTGTAATCTGCACTCCTGGCAGAATCCCAGGTGTTTGTCTTTGGCTCACATCTGGTGACGGAGGAAGGAGGAGGGAAGGCAATGCGGGTTTTATCAACACACAAACTCCTTTTCAAGTTGAGGGGTGCAAATGGAGTTCCCTAGAACAGGGGTCCAAGAATCAAAAAAAAATTTTTTTTACCCGATATTGAAGAGACATGCAAACATTTAATCCAATGTCCCTCTTCTCGTTATTGTTTTTGATTCGTTAAAAAAAAATGCAGAGTTTTGGCATGAAAACACTTTTATTTAGGCTGTATCGAATGGGCTTAATATTGTTATTTTTACAAGATCAATATCATACAAAGGTTTTAATTTTTAGTACAGGAAATAATGATAAATGTAGCCCATACAAAGAAAAACTGTTTTGGGGATCCTTGATACTTTTTAAAAGTGGGAAATGGGTCCTAAAAGAAAAAAGGTTAAGAAAAACTGCCTAGGAAAAAAAAAAGATGAAGAAAAAATGTAAAATTGGAGGAAGGAAGGAAGGAGAAAGGAAAGGAGATCAAAAAGAAAGAGGAAAGGAAGGAAATGAAACAAAGGAAAGAAAAGATAAAAAAGAAAGAAGGAAGGAAGGAAATGAAATAGAAAAGAAAGGAAAGAAAAGATAAAAAAGAAGAAGGAAAGAAAAGAAAGACAAAGGAAGGAGGGAAACAGAAAAAGAAAGACAAAGAAAGAAGGAAAGAAAGAGAGAAAGGAAGGAAGGAAGAAAAAAGAAAGAAAGAAAGGAAAGAAAGAAAGAAAGAAAGAAAGGACAAAAGAAGGGAAGAAAAAGAAAAAAGAAAGATGGAAAGGAAGAAAGAGAGTTAGGAAGGAAGAAAGCAAGGAAGAAAAGGAAAGGCAAAGAAAGAAGGAAGGAAAAGAAGAAAGGAAAGAAGGAAACAGAAAAAGAAAAGACAAAGAAAGAAGGAAAGAAAGAGAGAAAGGAAGGAAAGAAAAGAAAGAAGGAAGGAAGAAAAGAAGAAAGGATAGAAGGGGAAAGGAAGGAGATAGTCCACCAATACTAATTAGTTTCAAATGTTCATGGTGGAAACAACATAATTATCTGACTTTTCTTGAGAAAGAAACACAATGAAAACGTATTAAACGAAGAAAAGGAAGGAAGGGCGCACAATCGGTGTATTTTTTTTGACACAATCCTTGCAGTTGTTGCCTTCTGTTCCGTCGGCTGATAGACTGTTTCCAGTCTGCGTTACCTTTTCCTTGCTCGCCCGCCCTTCTACTTATTTTAATTACTATTATTGTTATTATTATTATTATTGTTTCGGCAGTGCCTGTCGCCATGTGAACCAAACAGACCCTCGTGTTGTGGTCCGTTGTGCTGTTTCCAAGCAGCCACAACGGTGTGTTTAAAAACTGGGCTCCCGGTTGTGCCAGCAAATACCTGCCAATCACCACAAAGTCAATGAAATTTTTCTTTGTGGAGAGAATATCCCACACCTGGATCAATGGCTGACCTCTGATGGGCTTGGAGGACTTGCGTGAAATTCAGGACGGTCCTCGGGACCCCAAAGCTTGAATTGTGGTTTAAAGCAAACAAGGATTCCCCCAGGGAGAAAGCAGGCTGGGATTTGGGGGAGATATTTTATGTTTTCACCCCTCGCTTTGGACGCGGCCATAGCAACCCCAAAAGCAAAATATACACAGAATCCACCAATTGGTGGTGGTGGGGGAAATAGCATCATTCCATTAATGCCTTCAGGAGGGAGATAGCGTTCGTTTAGCGACCGTTCAAACTTACGACGGCGCTGAAAAAGGAAACCATTTTTCACACTTAGGACTGTCACAGCATCTCATGTGGAATTCAGACACTTGACTCGTATTTATGACGGTCACAGTATCCCAAGGTTGTACGATCCCTTTTTGGGACCTTCTGACAAGCAAAGTCGGGGGGGGGGGGAAGCCAGATTCGCTTAACAACCATGTAACTCACTTAACAACGGCAGCAATTCACTTAACAACTGCGCCAAGAGAGGTCGTAAAATGGGGCAAAACTCACTTAACAACTGTATCGTTTAGCAACAGAAGTGTTGGCCTCAGTTGTGGTTGTAAGTCAAGGACTGCCTGTATTATAATATTTACGATGGTCTCAGCATCCCAGGGGGCGTCACGTGACTCCCTTTTGCAACTTTCGGACAAGCAAAATCAGTGGGGAAACCAGATTCACTTAACAACCGTGTGATTCACTTAACAACTGCGGTGATTGGCTTAACAATTGTGAAAAGGAAGTTCGTAAAATGGGGCAAAACTCATTTAACAACTGTCTCATTTAACAACAGAAATTTTGGGCTCCATTATGGTTGTAAGTCGAGGACTAACTGTATACTGAGAAGAAGACTCAGGGAATCAATATAATACAGGTAGACCCACACTTAAGACCAGAAGTCATTACGGTTGTAAGTTGAGGCAGCTCCGAAAGTGAATTTGTGACCTTTTGGGCAGCAGTTTTTAAGTGAATACCACAATTGTGAGTGCGAATCTATTCGTTCATTCATAAACTGTCTGTATCCTTCCTTCCTTCCTTCCTTCCTTCTTTCCTTCCTTCCTTCCTTCCTTCCTTCCTTCCTTTCCTTCTTCCTTTCTTCTCTTTTCTAATTTTATTCCTTCTCTTTCCTTCCTTCCTTCCTTCCTTCCTTCCTTCCTCACTTTGTCTCCTTCCCTACCATCTTTTTTTTCTTCCTTCCTTCCTTCCTTCCTTCCTTCCTTCCTTCCTTCCTTCCTTCCTTCCTTCCTTCCTTCCTTCCTTCCTTCCACTTTATCTCCCTTGCTTCCCTTGCTCCTTCTCTACCCTTCCTTCTCTCTTTCCTCCCTCCCTTCATTCTTTTCTCTTCTCTGCTCCTCCCTCCCTCCCTCCCTCCCTCCCTCTCTTCTCTTCTCCTCTCCTCTCCTCTCTTGTCTTCTCTTCTCTTCTCTTCTCTCGTCCCTCCCTCCGTCTCCCTCTCTCTCTCTTTCCCCAAAGTCTGTGCTTAAGAGAAGTCCCCAAAAACATTTGACTTGGCCAGAGAGAGACCCTACCCAGAGATTTTTTTTCCGTCTGCAACAGGGAAGCCCCAAAAGGAAAGTTCAGCGGAGAGAGAGAGAGAGAGAGAGAGAGAGAGAAAGATCTCATAACAAAGAGGAGAGGCCAAAACTATATGAGGCCAGCAGCAGATTGGATGGGGAGAAAACAGGAAAACGTGGTGAGAAGCTTTGATTCGCTTTGCGTGTGAGGTTTCTGCGGCCAGGCAGAACCTCAAGGTAAAAACGGTCAAACTGACATGGAGAAAAAAAAAAAGAAAAACCTCAGATTTAGGCTCTGAAAATTCCCCCTTGAGCTTAAAGGACGGGTAGTCCTCGACTTACGATACTGTTCAGCCCAAAATTTCTGCTGCTAAGTGAGACCATTGCTAAGTAAGTTTTGCCCCCATTTTGCGACTTGGCTTGCCACAGGTGTTAAGCGAATCCCTGCAGTTGTTAAGTGAGTCATATGGTCATTAAGTGAATCCGGCTCCCCCATTGACTTGGCTTGTCAGAAAGTCGCAAAAGTGGGATCACGAGACCCCCAGGAGTCTGCGACCGTCATAAATATGAGTCAGTTTGCCAAGCGCCTGAATTTGGATCACGTCACCCCCAGGGAGGCTGCAAACGTCGTAAGTGTGAAAAACGTCATTTTTTTCAGCGCCGTTGCAACTTTGAATGGTCACTAAGCGACAGTTGTAAGTTGAGGACTACCAATAATGCAGAGAATGGGAAGCAGTTTCCCCTGGAATTCTGAGATGATGGCAGTAAATACAAAACATTTTATATTTTTGTAATCTTTGATTTTATGTGTTGGTTGCTTTGTTCAATACATGCTGTAGTAGGCAGTCCTCGAATTACAGCCGTTCGTTTAGTGACTGCTCAAAGATGCAACGGTATTGAAAAATGTGACATACAACCAGTTCTTGCTCCTACAACCAACACAGCCTCCCCTGTTGTGATCAGAATTTGGATGCTTGGCATCCGGTGTGGATTTACAAGGTTTGCGGCATCCTGGGGTTCATGCCTGAACAGGGGGTCAGATTAGAAGACCTCCAAGGTCCCTTAAAAGCCCATTACTCTTTGTTCTATGACCACCATGGATGACCTTCCCAGCCAGTTCAAGCAAGCAAAGTCAATGGAGGAAGCTGGATTTGCTTAGACACGACAGGATTCTGTCAACACGTTCAATGATTCACTTAACAACTGTGGCAAGAAGGTCGTAAAATTGGGTGCAACTCACTTAACAGCTGCCTTGTTTCATAATGGAAATTCTCCTCTCTTTTGTGCTTGTAACTCAAGGACTACCTGTGAATCTTAACTGTACGAAATGAATAGAATAGAATAGATATTGGAATATAGAATAGAATAGAATAGGATAGGATATTGGAATATAGAATAGAATAGATATTGGAATATAGAACAGAACAGAACAGAACAGAACAGAACAGAATAGAATAGAATAGAATAGAATAGAATAGAATAATGAAGAATAGAATAGAATAGAATAGAATAGAATAGAATAGAATAGAATAGAATAGAATAGAATAGAATAGAATATTAGAATATTAGAATATTAGAATATTAGAATATTAGAATATTAGAATATAGAATAGAATAGATATTGGAATATAGAACAGAACAGAACAGAACAGAACAGAACAGAACAGAACAGAACAGAATAGAATAGAATAGAATAGAATAGAATAGAATAGATATTGGAATATAGAATAGAATAGAATAGAATAGAATAGAATAGAATAGAATAGAATAGAATAGAATAGAATAGATATTGGAATATAGAATAGAATAGAATAGAATAGAATAGAATAGAATAGAATAGAATAGAATAGAATAGAATAATGAAGAATAGAATAGAATAGAATAGAATAGAATAGAATAGAATAGAATATTAGAATATAGAATAGAAGAGATATTGGAATATAGAACAGAATAGAATAGAATAGAATAGAATAGAATAGAATAATGAAGAATAGAATAGAATAGAATAGAATAGAATAGAATAGAACAGAACAGAACAGAACAGAATAGAACAGAACAGAACAGAACAGAATAGAATAGAATAGAATAGAATAGAATAGAATAGAATAGAATAGAATAGAATAGAATAATGAAGAATAGAATAGAATAGAGCAGGGGGATTCTATCCTTTTTCTCAAGGTTCAGAGACAGAATTAACGAGTCACGTGTAGAAATTGGTGGATTAATCTATTTCCGCTCAAGGTCCATTTCGCTTGCAAAAACCATGTTTCATTTCTGCCTTTGTCTGCAAAGCGTTTGTAAAATCGTCACACAACAACCGGTTGTAATCTGGATTTTAGAAGGCCTCCCAAAATCAGTGCAGGTAATTAGAACTTTATCTTGGAGTAACACCTTTGTAAAAGGAGGTTTCTCCCAAATTTGTAGGCAGCCTAAAGGTTAATTGCCATAGAATCTGCTAGTACGTCCAGGAAAAATACATCAGATTTCGGAAAAGGACATTCCTTCCTATGAATGACAAATACTTAGGGAATTATTTATTCACATCTGCACTTCCTGCCTTTTCTTCTGCGTTGAGGCTTCTGTTAGCTCACAAACCTTTTCTTCCTCTTTCACCGCTGGAAACGTCTATATGCAACCGTTTCTCTATTTTAAGGTTTCTCAATCTTGATTGCTGGAGGTTGTACGGACTTCAACTCCCAGAATCCCCCCAGCCTGCATGCTTTAAGAGGGGAGGACTTCAAATCCCAGAATCCCCCAGCCGGCCTCCTTTAAGAGGGGGAGGACATCCACTCCCAGAATCCCCCAGCCGGCCTCCTTTAAGAGGGGGAGGACATCCACTCCCAGAATCCCCCAGCCGGCATGCTTTAAGAGGGGGGGACTTTCACTCCCAGAATCCCCCAGCCGGCATGCTTTAAGAGGGGGGACTTTCACTCCCAGAATCCCCCAGCCGGCATGCTTTAAGAGGGGGAGGACATCCACTCCCAGAATCCCCCAGCCGGCCTCCTTTAAGAGGGGGAGGACATCCACTCCCAGAATCCCCCAGCCGGCATGCTTTAAGAGGGGAGGACTTCAACTCCCAGAATCCCCCAGCCTGCATGGATTTCAAAATTTTCCCTTCCCAGTGATCTCTAGCAGCTTCAAGTCTCTCATGTTGAGGGACCATCTGCCTGGAAGAACAAGCAGAAGAACGGAGGAGGAGGAGGAGGAGAAGGTAACATCATCAGTGGTAAATAGAGAGAAGGAGAGAAGGAGAAGAAGAACAAGAAGGACAATAACAAGAAGAATTATTTGTCCTGAACAGTATAAGGTCTCCTGCCTTAAGCAGGGGGTTGGGCTAGAAGACCTCCGAGGTCCCTCCCAGCCTTCACATTCTATGATTCTACAAAGCACTGAAGCTCCTCCAATTCTAATTTCTTCGTTCTTTGCATTCAGAGAAGAAACGCATTTCCCTTTCTGATAGCCCACCGGCTATTTTTATTCCACCATTGCTAATTTTATTATTATACAAACGCAAAGTTTTTCTTCATGCTCCCTAACATGATGAAAACATACATTTTTCTGGGCAAAAAAGAGGGGGGGGGAATCCCCTTTTTGGAACGATTTTCCTGTCCAATCTCCTAGCCATTTGTGTGTCCGGGGGGGGGGTGTTTCTCCGTCCCTGGCAGACCCCTGGCTTTGCATTCGGAGGTGTGAATTCTCTCTGTGTGACATCATCCATGGTTGCCCTTGGCAACCCTGGGTGATGTCACAAACAAAAGACCCCTTTCCTGGGCTAGGGAGACCGAATGAGCAGTTAATGGGCAAGGGGGTCTCTTTGGGGGAAATTCCATCTGGTGTGTCCGAGTTGATGCTCTATGATTGTCCTCCAGGTGTAAAGAACTGGCCCTATGTCCAAAGCATGCATGCAGTTGTATTGTATTGTAGTGTAGTGTAGTGTATTGTATTGTAGTGTACTTGTATTGTACTGTATTGTACTGTATTGTACTGTACTGTACTGTACTGTATTGTACTGTACTGTACTGTACTGTATTGTATTGTATTGTATTGTATTGTAGTGTATTATATTGTATTGTATTGTATTGTAGTGTATTGTATTGTAGTGTAGTGTAGTGTATTGTAGTGTGTTGTGTTGTGTTGTATTCCAATGGAACAGCTTGCATCCAAAAGTTGTGGGGATTCCATCACTGGAGGCTTTCCTATCTGAAATGCCATAGGGCAGTGATGGCGAACCTTTTAGAGACCGAGTGCCCAAACTGCAACCCAAAACCACTTATGCATCGTCGGGTGCCGGGTGGGCATGGGTGTGGCCCATTGGGTGGGTGTGGCCCATTGGGTGGGCGTGGCTACGGTGGTAACGGCAGACTGGGTTGGACTAAAAAGTTCAATCAATCAATTCCAACTGTGCAAGATCTTTTTTTTCCCGTGAGAAGTTGAAATTGATTGATTGATAGAACCTTTTTTTTTTCTGTACACGGTGGTGGAAGCCTAAAGCGAAAAGGTTTTATAAATCCCAACTGAAGGCCTAAGACTGGGACGATGCCGTGCGTGCCCACAGAGAGGGCTCTGAGTGCCGCCTCTGGCACCCGTGCCATAGGTTCGCCACCACTGGTATAAGATCTCCTGCTTCAACCAGGGGTTGGACTAGATGACCCAAACGGACCCATCAAACTCTGTTATTCTGTACTGTATTGTATTTTTAATTTATTTTGTTTTATTTATTATATTACCTAATTTTATTACAGTATTTCATTTTATTGTTACTTTTTATTTTATCTTTTATTTCATTTCCCTTTTTACCTTGAGTTTTATCTTATTTTGTTATTTTGTTTTATTCTATTCTATTATTAATTTTTTATTTTTTATTTCATTTCATTTTATTGTTTTATTTTATTATTTTGCCTGATTTCATTTCGTTTTTTGATTTTATTTTTGATTTCATTTTTTTAATACTTTATTGTTTTCTGTTATTTTGTTTTATTAATTTTTATTTGATGTTCTACTTGATTACATTTATTTTATTTTATTGTAGTAGTCTTCCTTTATTATATGGTTTTATTTTATTTTATTATTTTACCTTATTTCATTTCATTTTTTATTTTATTTTTGATTTCATTTTTTATATTTTATTTTATTGTGTTCTATTTTGTTTTATTATTATTATTTTGATGTTTTACTTGACTACATTTCATTATTTTATTTTATTATATTGTTTTATTTTATTGTTTTGTTTTATCTTTCTTTATTATATGGTTTTATTTTATTTTATTCTGCGTTATTCTATTATTTCCTTTCCTTCCTTTCATTTCATTTTATTATTTTATGTTTTATCTTTTGTTTTGGGTCTTATTTTATATTCTTTATATTTCACATACCTTGTCAATGGAGCTTCCAGATAGAATAAGACTTGGAAATTTTAAATCGTTCACATCCTTCAAACAAATCGTCTAACTAAGATTGTGTTTTTATTTTATGTAGCCTAGCACGACGGGCATAAACTGGCATATACAGTTAGTCCTTGACTTACAACAGTTTGTTTAGTGTCTGTTTGAAGTTACAATGGCACTGAAAAACATGACTGTTTTTCACACTTATGACGGTCGCAGCCTCTCCGGGATCACGTGATCAAAATTCAGACGCTTGACAACTGACTCACATTTATGACTGTCACATTGTCCAGGGGTCACCTGTTCCCCTTTTGTGATCTTCTGATGAGCAAAGTCAATGGGGAAGCTGGATTCACTTAACAACCGTGTTACTAATTTAACAACTGCAGTGATTTACTTAATAAGCGTGGCAAGAAAAGTCGTAAAATGGGGTAAAACTCACTTAATGACTTTCTCACTTAGCAACATAAATTTGGGGCTCAGTTGTGGCTGTAAGTCGAGAACTGCCTGTGATCCCCAACCTGATAAATTCAGATTAAAAACAATTAAAAGCAGCATAATAAACAATAACATTGTTTATGTGTTTGGGTGGATGGATGTTCAAGTCAGCAGAGGTTCTGGAGAACCTGAGATAGGCTTGATGTTCTTCTTCCATTTATGGCTGATGTTGGTCTCTCCATGGTCTTCAGTGCTTGGCCTACCTTGGTCCTGGTCCAACCTTCTAAATATGCCCTGGAGAATAGATGGAACCCAAGTGTTCTTCTCCATGAACTAAAAGTCAGCAGAAGTTCTGGAGAACCTGAGATAGATTTGATGGTCTTCCATTTATGGCTGATGTTGGTCCCTCCATGGTGTTCAGTGTGAGCCTACCTTGATACTGATCCAACCTTCTAAACATGCCCTGGAGAATAGATGGAACTCCTCAAGTCTCCTTCTCCATGAACTAAAAGCTCCTCAGTGTCCCACCTAAATTGAGACCACAAGCAGAAGATAACTCTTGGACCTGCTCTACCATCCTGGCCCTTAGCGTTGGACCAAAGGGTAAATCTCCACCTTGTTGCTGTCCAGAACCAGCATTTATTGAACTACAGGTCGCCCTTGACGTATGAGCAGAATTGAGCCCAAAATTTGTGTCACTAAGCGAGAGAGTTGTTAAGTGAGTTTTGCCCCATTTTATGACCTTTCTCATCACAGTCGTTAAGTTAGTCACATAGTTGTTAAGCAGATCTGGCTTCCCCATTGACTTTGCTTGTCAGAAGGTCACAAAAGTGAACCACGTGACCCTGGAACACTGTGACCATCATAAATATGAGTCAGTTGCCAAATATCTGAATTTTGATCACATAACCACGGGGATGCTGCAACGGTCGTAAGTGTGAAAAACGGTCATAAGTCTCATTTTCAGTGCTGTTGTCACTTCGAAAGGTCCCTAAACAAATGGCTGTAAGTCAAAAGTTACCTATATTAGATGATTCAGCACATGTCCCGAGCCAGGACCATGATTCCTTCAGAAACTCTAGATTAACCATGAATTGGGGTTTGTGCAAACATCAGAGATCTCTGGTGCCTCCTCTTGGCGCAAGAAGTCAAGTCAAAAAGAAAAAAAGAAAGAATTAATTGTGGCATCCAAATAAAACAGGAATCAAATTGTGGGGTTGTTTTGTCTTCTCAATCCCACCCACCCCATCTGATCTCCTGCCACTCTTTGGACTGAGCATTCTTGGACCAACCATGTGGAGAGACATCTCACCTGTAACCCTGGGGAGATATCTTGGCAGACCATAGTCTTGAAATCCTGCCAACCGACTGGCAAATCAGCTCTAAGGTTGCCTCCATCTTCTGGTTGACCTCCTTCCCAGGACCCAAAGAGGCCCAAGGTTGTCTCCATCTTCTGGTTGACCTTCTTCCCAGAACCCAAACAAGCTCCAAGGTTGTCCCATCTTCTGGTTGACCTCCTTCCCAGGACCCAAAACAGCTCCAAGGTTGTCCCATCATCTGGTTGACCTCCTTCCCAGAACCCAAACAAACCCAAGGTTGTCTCCATCTTCTGGTTGACCTTCTTTCCAGAACCTAAATCAGCTCCATGGTTGTCTCCATCTTCTGGTTGACCTTCTTCCCAGAACCTAAATCAGCTCCATGGTTGTCTCCATCTTCTGGTTGACCTTCTTCCCAGAACCCAAACAAACCCAAGGTTGTCTCGTCTTCTGGTTGACCTTCTTTCCAGAACCTAAATCAGCTCCATGGTTGTCTCCATCTTCTGGTTGACCTTCTTCCCAGAACCCAAACAAACCCAAGGTTGTCTCGTCTTCTGGTTGACCTTCTTCCCAGGACCCAAAACAGCTCCAAGGTTGTCTTGTCTTCTGGTTGACCTCCTTCCCAGGACCCAAATAAGTTCCAAGGTTGTCTCGTCTTCTGGTTGACCTCCTTCCCAGAACCCAAATCAGCCCCAAGGTTGTCCCTTTTTCTGCTTGACCTCTTTTGAGGACCCAAAACATTTTCTGGAGTTGAGTAGGGTCAACCATGGAGCTGTTGACCTCTCCTGATTTTCTTTCTTTTCCAAGAAGTCCGAGGGAGTTGCTTGATGTGGACGCCAACAAAGACAACTCTTATCTCTAGGGTGTGACTTTCTGCCAGGACATCTGAGACCCATTGATAGCTTTTTTCTCACCAGCAGGGAGTGGCTGACAGGGTAGTTGTGTCAATGCCAACACAATGTTGTTGCCTCGCCTGACATTTTCTCCTTGGGGTTATCTGCTCCGCAGGGAGGACCTGAGACATTTTGAGATAAGCACACAAAGAAATATGAGATGCTTCAGAAGCAGGAATCACAGCCAGTGAGTTACTTTCTGGGCATGTAGTAAAGATTGAGTAGCACAATGAAAGTGTCTGGATAGTAGCTTTCTCAACCTTGCTACTGTGTGTAGCATCCCAAACACAGAGTATTTTTGGACAAGGGATACAATGAACTTTGAATGATATATATCTCTTGTTTAGTGGCCGAGCTTTCAATAGCACTAAAAAAAAGGGTCATGACCATTTTTCATACTTATGACCAATGCAACATCCCCGTGGTCACGTGACAACATTCAGACATTTGGCAATTGACTCATATTTATGACGGTTGCAGCATCCTGGGGTCACGCGATCCCCTTTTGTGACCATCTGTCAGTCAAAGTCAGTGGGGAAGCCAAATTTGCTTAATGGCGGCGTTCCTAACTTAACAACCGCAGTGATTCGCTTAACAACAGTGACAATAAAGGTTGTAAAGTGGAACAAAACTCATTGAATGAGTATCTTACTTAACCACAGAAATTTTGGGCTCAATTGTGGTCATAAGTTAAGGACTACATGTAGCACTGGTAGCATCCCCACGGTCACCTGATCAAATTTCAGACGCTTGGCAACTGACTCATATTTATGATGGTTGCAGCGTCCCGGGGTCACATGATCCCCTTTTATGACCTTCTGACAATCAAAGTCAATGGGAAAACTGGATTCACTTAACAACCGTGTGACTATCTTAAACAGCTGCAGTGATTTACTTAAGAAGTGTAGCAAGAAAGGTTGTGAAATGGGACAAAACTCACTTAGCAACTGTCTCACTTAGCAAGAGAAATTATGGGCTCAGTTGCGGTTGTAAGTCGAGGACCACCCAAAACAGGAGGTAGCAGTCAATCCTGCGAGGTAGGCCAGAGTGGGACTCCAGAGTTATGATTGCTGATACTACCTTGCAGGAGTCTTCGAATTATGACTGTTCATTTAGCGACCATTCAAATTATGAACTTATGAACAGTCCTCACACTTACGACCATCACGGCGTGCCAATTTTGTCAGTAGACATCCTGCAGCATCCCAGGATTAACGTGACCACTTTTTGCGACCTTCCCAGCCGACGAACAAAGTCAAGATTCCCTTAATGACCATGTGATTCAGTTAACGACCGCATGATTCGCTTAACAACCGTGGCCAAAAAAAGTCATAAACTGTCCTGCGACTCGCTTAAGCACCAGCAGAATTGCATCCGAATTGCGGTCGCTATCCGAAACCTTGTCAGCCATTTTATAGTCCTTCTCCAGGGCTCTTCAGCCATTCCAATGGAAACCTTCTCAAGAAGGTTTCTCAAGAGAGGTCAACCACCATATTTGAGCGTATTGGAAACCTCTGGGGGTGGGGAAGTGGTGCGTTGTGGTTTTCTGGTGCCTCACAAAGTCCTGGGGTCATTCCAGGTCAACCACATTAAGGCACGGCCAATGTTCTGAAGGTGTGCTTGGAGACCACCACAAGTTCTCCAGAACATGGAAAAGCGGGGAGATGGCTTGTGGGTAGGAACTCTCACAGAAGAAAGTGTTCCATGTGGGTGTAATGTGTGGTTCTGGCGTTCAGTGAAAGCTGGCTAATGGCACACAAGCATGGATTTAACTCTCTCTAGTCCATCCTTGCTTCTCCAGACGATCTGTAGAAGAATCAGAAGAAGGACAGGCAGTGAAAAGGCCTTGCAGGCAGTCCTCGGTTTACAGCCAGGAGGCCAACTTTTCTGTTGCTAAGCGAGACAGTTGTTAAGGCAGCTTTGCCCCATTTTATGATCTTGTTGTTAAGGGAATCACGGCAGTCGTTAAATTAGTCACACGGTTGTTAAATGAATCTGGCTTCCCCATTGACTTTCCTTGTCGGAAGGCCGCAAAAGGGAGATCACGTGACTCTGGGACGCCACAACCGTCACAAATACGAATTGCCCAGGGTCTGAATTTGGATCACGTGATCACGGGGGTCGGGCAAAGGTCGTAAGTGTGGAAAAAACATCATAAGTCCCTTTTTCCAGGGCCGTTGTCACTTCAAACGGTCACTAAGCGGATTGTTGTAAGTCAAGGATTACCTTTGTTAACACACAGCAATTCACACCTAAATCCAGATTGTAATTCTTGGCTTGTGTGTGGGCCTCTATGCCCCAAGATTTATGACCGAAATGAGGTCAAGAAAAGATTTATGACCGAAAAAACCCAGCATTGGGACTCTGGTGGAACAAGCTGATATTAGAAAAAAAAACACAAAATATGTGTTTAATTTATGGGGAGGCCCTCTGGATCAGAATCCCACACCACATCACCCATTAAAAAAAACTTTGCAAAATTACAGATAGACCTTGACTTACAACAACCCATTTAGTGATCGTTCAAAGTTACAACAGCACTGAAGAAGGTGACTTACGACCATGTTTCACAGTTATGACCTTTCCAACAGCCCCGTGATCATGTGATCCAAATTCAACTGGTTCATACTTACGACGGTCGCAGCGTCCCGGGGCTGCTAACTTATCCACTGCAGTGATTCCCTTAACAACGGTGGCAAGAAAGGTCATAAAATGGGGGCAAAACTCACTTATCTAATGTCTCACTTAACAACAGAGATATGGTGCTCAGTTGTGGTCGTATGTCGAGGACTACCTGCATTGCGATTTTTCCTTTGGAGGTTTTCTAGCAACTTCCCAATTTTTTTTTTTTGAAAGGATAGTGAGTCCACAACTTACAACAGTTTGTGTAGCATTCATAAGAAGTGACAATATGACAATATGGAAAAATGAAGGAATACCATCAGAGGAAGAAATAATAAAAAAAAATACTAGAATGCGCAGAGAATGGACAGACTGACCATGGGACTGAAAGAAAAAGAAGAAACGGAATATTATCAAACTTGGGACTTATTTTATCGATGGCTAGAGGAAAGAAGAAAGGATTGTGGAAATTGATCAAGGAGAGAAGCAACCTGGAACTAAGGAGAAACTTCCTGACAGTGAGAACAATTAACCAGTGGAACAACCTGCCTCCAGAAGCGGTGAATGCTCCAACACTGGAAGTTTTTAAGAAGAGACTGGACAGCCATTTGTCTGAAATGGTACAGGGTTTCCTGCCTGAGCAGGGGGTTGGACTCGATGATCTCCAAGGTCCCTTCCAACTTTATTATTATTATTATTATTATTATTATTATTATTATTATTATTATTATTATTATTATTATTATTATTATTATTATTATTATTATTATTATTATTATCATCATCATCATCATGTAAACCCAGACAGCACGTTGGTTGAAAAATTATTATTGTATGCAAGGAAAAAATGAATAATAATAATAATAAAAAAGTTACAACAGCGCTGCAAGAAGTTACTTATGAGTGTTTTTCACGTGACCGTCGCAGCAGCAATCCTGTGATCACATTTCTCTTCTTGAAAAACCTCCCGTGATGGAGCACCTAGAACGTCTGTAGGCAAGCCAGTTCCAATGATTGACGGGAGATGTCTCTTTAATTCTAGCTTGGATCTTTCTTGGGTCAGCTTCTGCATCTTTTTCAGTCAGAGCTGAAGAAGCTTCTTGGATGAGAAGCGAAACGCCTTCAAAGAAAAAACAGGGAAGTCTAGCTACCTACTGAAAAAGCACTTTTGATGGATCTCCTGAGGCTGCCTTGGTAGATGGTTCTGGATGCTGGATCCAAGGAATACAGAACAACAGAGTTGGGAGGGACCTTGGGGGTCTTCCAATCGAAGGAAGCTCCAGGAGAAGAACAACAGAGTTGGGAGGGACCTTGAGGGTCTTCCAATCGAAGGAGGCTCAAGGAGAAGAACAACAGAGTTGGAAGGAACCTTGGGGGTCTTCCAATCGAAGGAGGCTCAAGGAGACCTTGATCATTGAGGTCCTCCTCAGCAATTCCAGAACTTCAGGTCACCTGGTCCTCCTCACTGCTAGAGGCACCTCTTGACCCCATGAGGACATGTTTTCTAGAGTTAGAAAGGCAGGCGATGTTCGGATCCCACCTACTCGGTCTCAGAGGCAGCTAAGTCCAGCATCACACCAACCTTGGCTGAAGTGGATTTCACCCCACGTAGTTGTGAGTTTTTCTCTCCCGTTGCGAGAACCGGGACTCCAATTTCAAACATATCTTCTCCACGTTGGCATCCTTAGCTGCCTTGGCACACGGCGAGAGTTCTTGTGCCAAAATCACTTTTCCATCCAGCAGCATGCCAAGGTTAACCCGAGGAGTGAAGTCATTGGAAGACAGATGAGCCCCTTCAGACCGTCATCAGTCTGTCTGAAGAAGTAACCAGCTACTGCTAGTAGGTTATTAGTTGACTGGCCTAAGAGCTGGGTCCACCTCCAAAGCTTGCAGAACCCAAAATCTGAGAGGAGACTTTGGCTTACAGAGTTTATGCTGGACATAGAATCGAACGCAAAGGATTAAGGCAGGGGTAGGCCACCTTGGCTCTTTTATGACTCGTGGACTTCAACTCCCAGAATTCCTGAGCCAGCCTGGCTCAGCTTAGAAACTCCCTTTCCCCTCAGCATGGCTGGCTCAGGAATTCTGGGAGTTGAAGTCCACGAGTCATAAAAGAGCCAAGGTGGCCTACCCCTGGATTAAGGGAATAGTGATCAATCCAGGATGAACGGTTGTGGGAACTAGGGATGTCTACTCTAATGAAGAGAACGTAACATGATAGCAGTGTTCCAATATCTCAGGGGCTGCCCCAAAGAAGAGGGAGTCAAGCTATTCTCCAAAGCGCCTGAAGGCAGGACAAGAAGCAACGGATGGAAACTAACCAAGGAGAGAAGCAACCTGGAACTAAGGAGAAACTTCCTGACAGTGAGAACAATTAACCAGTGGAACAGCCTGCCTCCAGAACTTGTGGGTGCTCCACCAATGGAGGCTTTTAAGAAGAGATTGGACAATCATTTGTCTCAAATGTATAGGATCCTCGACTTACAACCATTTGTTTAGCAACCATTGCAAGTTAGAACGACAAAGAAAAAAGTGACTTATGACAGATTTTCTCAGTTATAATAACCAGTATTCCTTGCGGGTCAAGTGATCAAAATTTGGCAACTGGCGTGTATTGATGACGGTTGCAACGTCCTGGGGTCCCGTGATCGCTATCTGTGACCTTCCCAAATGGCTTCCTACAAGCAAAGTCAACGGAGAAAGTTGGATTCACTTAACGACCGCCTGATTCGCTTAATAACCACAGTGATTCGCTTTACGGCCCTGGAAAAAAAAAAAAGGTTCATAAAATTGGGCTTGGCTCACTTAACAACCGGCTTGCTTAGCTGTGGGAATTCCAGTCCCAGTTGTGGCAGTTAGTCTACCTGTCTAATGGGGTTCTCACACTACAAGCTAAACTTTTGTTGACCCAGATTTGGTTAAACCAGGTTGATTGAGTAAACTACACTCGGGGAGGCCGAGATATGCTCAACTGCAAGCAAAGCATGCTTTACAAACCCGAGTAGCCAGATCCACCCAGCTTGCATCATGAGAATTGAAGCAAATCACAGTTATGGCTTAGGAAATGGGGTGAATCAAACCATGGCTTACCACCAATGAGATGTTTGGGGTCATTTAATTTTGATTAATTACCCTGTTTCTTTTCCCTTCCTTTGAAAAAAAAAATATATCCCCTTTGGCGAAAGACTAACATTTGCAAACTCCACGCAACATGCTTGACACACCTCGGTGAAAACCGGGCTGTGAAACGCAGCGAAAGGCGCGGCCTGAGTAAGACAAAACCAGAAGTAACACACGCGGTCGCCATAGTAACATAAGTAACACACACTTTACTCCCTTTGGGAGACCGCATTCCGTCTTCCACGTTGCTTCAAATGAAACGTTTAAAATGCCTCTAGTACTTATTTATAGTCAGTTTAGAGATTTATTCGCTCTGCCATTCAGATCCAATTCTGCTAAGTCTAGAATAATAATGAATCCCTAGCAGCAAAAGAGTCATGCATTACTCAAAACAATACATTACTCCAAGTAGTAAGTTACTCATAGTAGTAAATACTCTAAATAGAAAAAAATGACCCTCTTGATAAGAAATGAATGTGAACTCTGCTCTGCCATTCAGCTCCAGTACCACTAACTCTGGAATAATAGTAAATGCCTACCAATAAGGCAGTAAATTATTTCAAGTATTAAGTTACTTCAAGTAGTAATTATTCCAAATAGAAAAGAATGACCACCACTTATAAGAAACAGATGGGAGTCAGGCTCTGCCAGTCAGCTCCAATACCGCTAACTCTGGAAGAATAGTGAATCCCTAGCAATAAGGCATTCTTGCATTAGTCCAGATAGTAAATTACTCCAAGTAGTAAGTTACTTCTAGTAGTAAATACTCAAAATAGAAAAGAATGACCATCATGATAAGAAATGAATGTGAACCATGCTCTACCAGTCAGCTCCAAACCGCTAACTCTGGAATAATAATCCCTAGCAGTAAGGCTTTTGTGCATTATGCCAAACAGTAAATTACTCCATGCAGTAATTTACTCCTAGTAGTAATTACTCCAAGTAGAAAAGTTATTTTAAGTAATAATTATTCCAAATAGAAAAGAATGATCCCCACTTATAAGAAACAGTGGGAATCATGCTCTGCTGTTCCAACGCTATCTAGAATAAGAATGGCTTTCTAGCTAGCAGTAAGGCATTAATGTATTACCCCAAATAACAAACTACTGCATGTAGTAAGTTATATCTAAAAGTAATTACGCCAAATAGAAAATAATGGCCATCATAATGAGAAATAGGTGGGAACTATGCTCTGCCATTCAGCTCCAATACTAAGTCTAGAATAATAGTGAATCCCTAGGAGTAAGGCTTTTCATGCATTACTCCTGATAGTGAATTACTGTAGTAAGTTACCCCAGGTAGTAATTACTCAAGGCCACCATTTATAAAAAATAAATGGGAACCAGACTCTGCCATTCAGCTCCAATTCTACTAGGTTCACTAATAATGAAACTCTAGCAGTAAGACATTGATGCATTACTCCAAAGAGTAAATTGCCCCATGTAGTAAGTTACTCCTAGTAGTAAATTACTCCGAATATAAAAGAATAACCACCATAATAGGAAATAAGTGGGAATCATATTCTCCATGAAAGGCAGTGCATTATAGGCTGCCACATCAGGATAAGGGAATTGCCAGCATTCAACCTAAATGCTTTCCCATTTTCGCTTACTTGGTCTTTCTAATTGGCGTTTCCTACTGGAAACTTTTCCAAGATAGACTCCACACACTTGGCCTGAAAGGTGTCAGTCTGGCTCAGCCACTCTGTAGCATGATGGGGTCCTGGATGGAGCATCCAACTTCTCACTGGAGAAGCCAAAACAAATCTTGGGAAAGTCAAACAGAGAGACGGGTTCCTCCTTTCCTCTCGCTTGGAGGCCGAGCTGTGACTTTGAGAGGTGGGACCTTCCCCGGAGAGGAAGGAGGTCAGCCTTTCCACCTTTCCATGATGGAAATAGACAGCTCATCGGAGAGCTTCAGGTAGTCAACAGAGAAACAGGAGATGTTTCTCCAGTCAAATGACTAGGTGTCTGTCAGAGAAGCAGGATGCATCGTTCTTCAAAGTGAAAAACTCTGAAGCTGCTCCAAGATACACGTTGGAAATGGACAGCGCCTGGGGAAACGGTGTTATTTACGGGCGGTCAGCTTGGACGAGAAGACAGGAGCGCCTTAGGTTCCAGATCCACCCGAAACCGTGCAGGAGATCAATAAAGAGAGGGTCAAAGGAAGGATGGAACCCAGGGCAGAGTAGAGATGGACTACCATGAACGAAACCAGCATGGACCAAAGAGCTACGAAGCAGCGATGGAGAATCAGGTAGCCAGTGGAAGAACTTCTGGAGAAGTTCATGAAAAGATGGGAGTACAAGGACTCCAAAGGGCCACATTTCAATAGACAAGTATTTCTCAACATGAAAGCAACATGAAGATGAATGGACTTCAACTCCCAGAATTCCCCAGCCAGTCATGCTGAGATGTCTGGTCAGCTTGGACGAAAAGACAGGAGGCCTTAGGTTCCAGATCCACCTGAAACCGTGCAGGAGATCAATAAAGAGAGGGTCAAAGGAAGGATAGAACCCAGGGCGGAGTAGAGATGGACTACTATGAATGGAACCAGCATGGACCAAAGAGCTATGAAGCAGAGATGGAGACAGTGGAACATCTGGAGAAGTTCATGAAAAGATTGGAGTATACAAGGACTCCAAAGGACCACATTCCAGCAGACCAGTCTTCCTCAACCTTGGTGACTTAAAGATGGGTGGACTTCAGCTCCCAGAATTCCCCAGCCAGCCATGCTGAGATGCTGGACCAGCTTCATACCAGATGGGCAGAAATTGTGGATGTTCTACCTCCAACTCATAGGGTAATTCTCAGAGTTGAAGTCCACACACCTTAAAGTTGCTGATGTTGAGAACCTCTGATCTAGAACCTTTCTCCACAACTGTCTGTCCATCTTTAATTTAGTAGAAAGTTTCCACATAATTAGCTTCAATCCAACATATGGTTCACCATATTTCATTGGTACCGATTGGGAGAATTGGCAGTGAGGTATAATGGGTTCAACAGTTTTTTAGTACAATCAGATCAGTTTGATCAAAGGTAACATTGAGATACTCCCCAAAATATAAGACAGCGTAGTAGGGTGGTTAGCGTATCAGACGCGGGTCAGAGAGACCGAGATTCAAGTCTACCCATTAACCATCTCCCTGTAGGATTTGGGGCCAACCATTCTCTTAGCCCTGCCTACCTTACAGGGCTGTTGTTATGAGGACAGAATCTCAAAAGGGACTATTACAAAATTTCCATCACGTCTAAGACAGTTGTTAAGTGAGTTTTGCCCCACTTTACGCCCTTTCTTGCCACAGTTGTTAAGTGAATCACTGCAGTCATTAAGCCAGTCACATTGGTTGTTAAGTGAATTGCCATGGACTTTGCTTGTCAGAAGGTCGCAAAAGGAGATCACAGGACCCCGGGACACGGCGACCGTCATAAATACGAGTCAGTTGCCAAGCCTCTGAATGTTGCAACGGTCATAAGTGTGAAAAACGGTCACAAATCACTTTTTTCAGTGCCGGTCATTTAAACGGTCATTAAATGAACTTTTGCGAGTTGAGGACTGTCTGTATTTTAATGGGAAATGAGACCATTAAATTTAAATTCTGTATGTGCAGCAATTTTATGGATGTAATTTTTTTTTATATCTCCTTGACAACATTTTTTCCTTCCTTCCTTCCTTCCCACTTCCTTCCTCCCTCCCTCCTTCCCTCCTTTTTTGCTTCCTTCCTTCCTGCTTTCCATCTTTATCCTTCCTTCCTTCCCTCTCTGCATCCCTCCCTTCCTCGCTCCTTCCTCCCTCCCTCCCTCACTACTTCCTCCCTCCCTCCTTCCTTCCTTCCCTCCTTTTTTCCTTCCTTCCTTCCTATTTTCCATCTTTATC
>NW_015386586.1:715768-727079 GCF_001527695.2 Protobothrops mucrosquamatus | reverse complement strand
GCACAGAGTTTTCCTCTTTCTTTCTTTCTTTCTTTCTTTCTTTCTTTCTTTCTTTCTTTTTCTTTCTTTCTTTCTTTCTTTCTTTCTTTCCCTTTCTCTCTTTCCCTCCCATCCTCTTTCTTTCTTTCTTTCTTCCTTCCTTTCGCTCCCTTCCTCTTTCTTTTCTTTCTTTCTTTTCCTCCATTCCTTCCTTCCTTTCTTTCTTTCTTCTTCTTTCTTTTTCTTTTTTTCTTTTTTCTTTTTTCTTTTTTTCTTTCTTTTTTCTTTCTTATCTTTCTTTCTTTCTTTTCCTCCCTCTTTCTTTCTTTCTTTCTTTCTTTTTCCCTCCCTCCCTCCCTTCCTCTTTTTCTTTCTTTCTTTCTTTCTTTCTTTCTTTCTTTCTTCTTTCCACTCTTTTTCCCTTCTTCCTCCCTTTTTTCTTTCTTTCTTTCCATCCTCTTTCTTCCTTCCCTTCTCCCTCCTTTCTTTCTTTCCCTCTTTCCTTCTTTCCTTCCTTCCCTCCCTCCCTCCTTCTTTCCTTTTCCTTCTTTCCTTCTTTCCTTCTTTCCTTCCTTCCTTCCTTCCTTCCTTCCTTCCTTCTTTCCCTTCCCTTCTCTTCCTTTCCCTTCGCTTCACAGGCTGCTCAAAATTAGACACACCAACCAGTGTACAACAAATCCATTCTAGGTGGGATTAAAATTATTGTTTAAGCTGAAGCAATCACTGAGCTGAGCCCCACCAACTCAATGCAAGGAGATCTTCCTAGTAGAGGCAGAAAACCTTCTTGGATATTTATAACATGTATCCAAACAATTAATCCAGATTGGGCCCAGTGGAGATCAGGCTTGTTCAATGACCTCATCCTCATTTTCCAGGGCTCCGGACTTCAGTCCCTGCCAAGGTGGTCCCTGGAGCCCCACCCCATCTCCACTCTTCATTTCCACTCCTCGTTTCCTGCTGGAGATGGACAAAGAAGGGACTCTGTGATTGTGGGGAGGGTCGGGAAAAAGAAGGAGGAGATGATAGAGGAGGAGGAGGAGGAGGAGGAGGAGGAGGAGACTTTGCGGTCCTTGCGGGTTCTCTGAGCTTGGTGGTTTTCTTGCAAACACTTCATGACCTAACTAGGAATATCATCAGTGCTAATGGGAGTGGGGTTTGTGGAGAGAAGGAAGAGGAGAAAGAGGAAGAAGAAAAAAACAGGAAGATAAGAAAGAAAAAAAGAAAGAAGAAAAAAGAAAGAAAAAAGAAAAAAGAAAGAGAAAAAGAGAAAAAGAAGAAAAAAGAAAAAGAAAGAAAGAAAGGAAAGGAAAGAAGGAAGGAAGGAAGGAAGGAAGGAAGGAAGGAAGGAAGGAAGGAAGGAAGGAAGGAAGGAAGGAAGAGCACTGAGTTGTTGGGGGTCAGCTCTGTGCAATTTTAATCCCACCTAGAATGGATTTGTTGTACACTGGTTAGTGTGTCTAATTTTGAGCAACGTGTGAAGTGAAAGAAAAGGAAGAGAAGGGAAGAAAGGAGAGAGGGAGGGAGGAAAGAAGGAACAAGGAAGGAGTGAGGGAAGGAAGGAAAGAAAGAAGGAAAAGAGGGAGGAGGGAAGAAAGGGTGAAATTAAACAATGAAGGAAGGAAAGAAAGAAAGAAAGAGAAAGAAAAAGGGAGAAGGAAAGAAGGAAAAAGAGGGAAGAAAGAAAGAAGAAAGAAAGAAAGAAAGAATTTAAATAGAAATGCAGCAGAACCACCATAGCTCAGACTGATCAGGACCCTCCTCTCAAGAGCCATTGGACAATTCGTGAGTCCATCTACGCAGGATGCCTACATAGTTATTCTCCCACAGGAGTGGGGCTTTCACATCCCGAATATACTGTATGGTCTTCACAGTGGATCCTTTGTGTTCTTCGACGTCCTTTGATTTTGAGATCTAATTTTTCTCCCAGGAGAAACTGAACTTGGTGCGTGATTTCTGCCAGGTCATTTGGACATTTCTGTAGGCCCCAGGCTGCACAAACCATCCTTCTGGAGAAGAACATTTCTTCAGAAAAGAAGGAAGATGTGGCTCTACCCAAATGTAACTCATCAGGCAGAAATTCCAGATGTTCTGGCTTGCTGACAACCCTAAGTCCCAAAGGGTGGTGGCCCACAGCCATCTGGCTGGGAGTTTTAGGAAATGTTCTCCCTCAACCTTGAAGGCCCCACACGGAAGGAGATGAGTAGAACAAGAAAACGGAGGAGGCCCAAACTGGATGGTCCTCATTAGTCCTTGTAGAAGAGAGGAACCCTTACAACAACCTACAGACTGTCGAACTCTGAAGGGCTTCCATCTAAGTCAACAGCCTTGGGGTCAAGTCAACCTCTATCAGAGTCATCCAAACCCAAGTTTTCTTCAACAGGATGCTGCATTCTGGCCATTTCCTTCGAGATAGGTTTTTAAGCCCAGGAGCACATAGCAAGGAGATGAGCTGGCCATCTACTTGTCATCCTGGACATGCAAACCGTGTCTCCTGGGAGTGGACCAGGGGTGGATGATGTTCTTCCTGTTGAGAAGGAGAAAAGAGTTTTGAGGAACATCCATCAACGCTTCTTGAATACGACTTGGCCAACCTTGAGGAGGACGACTTGAAAAGCTGGAGAGAGGGGGTATATCGGTTGGGCCATCATCCCAGGCTTTCTGGTTACAGCTTCATCCAGCAACAGATGCAAAATGAATTGAGGGAAGGGGGTTAACGGTCAGCTCAGGATTAAAAGAGGGATATTATGGAACTCGGACTTTACAGACCGAGACAATTCAGCCAAGTTCAGAAGTAGGAAGGAAGAAGAGAGAGAAGGGAGGGAGGGAGGAAGAGAGGAAGGAAAGAGAAGGAGAAACAAAGGAAGGAGAGGAGGAGAAGGGAGGAGAGGGAGGAGGGGAGAGAATGAGGGTCTGAGAAAGATGCCAAGGAAAGAGAAGGAGGAAGGGAGGGAGGGAAGAATGGAGGAAGGAGAGAGAGAGAAAAAGGAGAAAAGAAGGGAGGGAGAGAGAAGAAGAAGAGGGAGGGAGGAAGGGAGGGAGGAAGAAAAGGAGGAGGAGAAGGGAAGGAAAAAGGAAGGAAAGGATGGAGGGGAGGAGGAGAAGGACAGAGGGAGAGGGAGGAGATGGAGGAGGAAGGGAGGGAGAGAAGGAGGGTCTGACAGAGGTGGAAAAAGGGAGGAATGGAGGAAGAAGAGAGAGAAGGGAGGAAAGAAGGGAGGAAGGAAGGAGAGAAGGAGAAGAGGGAGGGAAGAAGAGAAGAAGGAAGAGGAGAAGGGAGGGAGAAAGGAAAGAAAGGATGGAGGAGGAGGTGGTGGTGGAGGAGGAGGAGGAGAACACATCCCTGGCTGACTTTGGACCCATTACTCTACCTCCCACAAGCCTACTTGGCAAGGTTGTGGTGGTTAAAAAAAAAAGCCACTTGGTCAGAGAAACAGATCCAGAAAGCTGAAAGCAGAAAGGCCCTGGAAGAGATCTCCACCAGACATTCTGATGAAAACAGTTCCCAGCCCTGGTGTCCTTTAGTTTTCACCTCCACTCAATTTGAACCCCAACTTTTACATTTTACGGTTGTCCCCAAGCCGTCCCCCACCCTTTCTTCCCTTCTGCTTGGGCCAGGATTCCACCATCTCAACTGGTAGCGTCAAGTCGGCAATCTTTCTGGGCTGTCAGATGCCACCGCGTGGAACTTTTCAAGATCTCTCATCTTCTTGTCAAAAGCATGATCTGATCTCTGTTGGCAAACTCGGCTGGCCTGGGAAATTCTTGTAAGATACAGAATACAGAATAATAGAGTTGGAAGGGACCTTGGAGGTCATCTAGTCCAACCCCCTGCTCAAACAGGAAACCCTACACAATTTCAGACAAATGGCTGCCCAGTCTCTTCTTAAAAACTTCCAGTGTTGGAGCATTCACCGCTTCTGGAGACAGGTTGTTCCACTGGTTAATTGTTCTCACTGCCAGGAAGTTTCTCCTTAGTTCTAGATTGCTTCTCTCCTTGGTCAGTTTCCCCCCAGAATAAGGACAATGCATAATGGTTTGTTCTTGTAACTGTAACTGTGAGAGGGACCTTGGAGTCCGAGTGGACAAACACTTAAACATGAGCCAGCAATGTGCGCAACAGCCAAAAAGGCTAATACAATCCTTGGTTGTATAAGGCATAGAATCAAAAACCACATGAAGTATTAGTACCAGTTTTGGTCACCACGATGTAAAAAAGATCCTGAGACTCTAGAAAGAGTACAGAGAAGAGCAACAAAGATGATTAGGAGACTGGAGGCCAAAGCATATAAGGAACGGTTCCTGGAATTGGGTATGTCTAGTTTAACGAAGAGAAGGACGAGGGGGGACATGATAGCAGAGTTCCAGTATCTCAGGGGCTGCCCCAAAGAAGAGGGAGTCAAGCTATTCTCCAAGGCGCCTGAAGGCAGGACAAGAAGCAACGGGTGGAAACTAATCAAGGAGAGAAGCAACCTAGAACTAAGGAGAAACTTCCTGACAGTGAGAACAATTAACCAGTGGAACAACCTGCCTCCAAAAGCAGTGCATGCTCCAACACTGGAAGTTTTAAAGAAGAGACTGGATGGCCATTTGTCCGAAATGGTATAGGGTTTCCTGCCTGAGCAGGGGGTCGGACTAGATGACCTTCAAAGTCCCTTCCAACTTTACTATTATTATTATTACTATTATTACTATTACTATTACTATTACTATTATTATTATTATTATTATTATTATTACTACTACTACTACTACTACTATTATTATTATTATTATTATTATTATTATTATTATTATTATTATTATTATTATTATTATTATTACCTATTTTCCAAAGCACCTGAAGGCAGGACAAGAAGTGATGGTTGGAAACTGATCAAAGAGAAAAGCAACTTGGAATTAAGGAGAAACTTCCCAACAGTGAGGACAATTAACCAGTGGAACAACCTGCCTCCAGAAATCGTGGGCGGTCCATCACTGGAGGTTTTAAAGAAGAGACTGGACAGCCACCTGTCTGAAGTGGTATAGGGTCTCCTGCTTGAGCAAGGGGGTTGGACTAGAAGATCTCCAAGGTCCCTTCCAGCTCTATTCTGATTGATTGATTGATTGATTGATTGATTGATTGATTGATTGTTTTGGAACCTATTTACTAGCTTGGTTCTTTCTGGCTTCAAACCTAGCAGTTGAAGCCCTCTGTTACTTGTGGAAAGCAATTAATGGTTGTTAAATGATGGTTGCCAGGAGCCAAAATTCTGTTCTGCAGATCCTCTCCCACCTTCCAATCAGCCCAAATGTTCCCCAGTTCACCTCCTGGGAACGAAGTGTGAATTTTTGGGACACACCCGTTCACTCGCCCCGTTTCCTGGAACCAACTTAAAATAAACTTCCACTTAAGGAGGACCTGTTTTTCCGCCCCCTTAAAACGAGACTTCGTGGGTCAGACTTCAATTTTCTTCCATCATAGTGCTGTTTCTTCGGGGGGGGGGCGCGTGTTTCTCATCCCCCATTTGCAAATAATTTGATTTTTTAGAAACGTTGAGCCAGGCGCTTTTGTCTCCCAGCCTGGAGAAGAGAGAGGGAGAAACTTTTGCGGTGTGTGTGTGTGTCTCTCACACACACACACAAACCAAGAGGAGGAGGAGGAGGAGGAACACATCTGGTGTGGTTGTGGGGAGTGGGAAGCCCCAGCAGTGTGTTCCCAGACCTGTCTGGAGGGGGAAGAGAATGAGGACAAAGCTTGCGGGTTGTGATGAGATGTCCCACCCATTTCCTTTCCGAGCCCTTCCCAAACATGTTAAGAGAACCAAGCCAAGATAAATCAGGGCTTGTGAAAGTTTGCGCCCTTTGCTGGAGTTAGGAAACTTTCTTTTGGGGGAAAGAGCGAGTAACAGAGTTGGAAGGGACCTTGGAGGTCATCTAATCCAACTCCCTGCTCAAGCAGGAGGACCTATACCATTTCTGACAAGTGGCTGTCCAGTCCAGTCTCCAGTGGATGGAGCACCCACAATTTCTGGAGGCCAGCCGTTCCAGTGGTTAATTGTTCTAACGGTTAGGAAGTTTCTCCTTAATTCCAGGTTGCTTCTCTCTTTGATTAGTTTCAGCAGAGGTTGGACTAGATGATCTTCAAGGTCCCTTCCAACTCTGTGATTTTGTCATTCTGTCGTTCTGTCGTTCTGTTAGATGGTTGTCCAATCTCTTCTTAAAACTTCCAGTCACTTTGCTTATTAGGGGAAAATCTCAGGAATTGAAACATTAGCCCAGGTGGTTTGGTCTGCTCCTTCTTTTCCCAGTTTGAGTTGAAAATGAGTAGATGGGCTCATGTGATCTTGGACCAATTCTTGGTTTGTCCAAACTGCGTGTCTGTTTCCTGGATATTTGGAATCTGTCAAAGGACCAAGAACTATGAGTTTCCATCAACTGCCTTCAACTGAGAGATGGGTGGCGAGTGGAAGGGAGGGAGGAGGAGGAGGGAGGGAGGGAGGGGGAAGAAAGAAGGGAAGGAGGAAGATTAGGGAGGGAGGGCAGGAAGGAAGGAAGGATTGGAGGGAGGGCAGGAAGGAAGGAAGAAAGGAAAGAAAACAGGGAGGNAAGGAAGGAAGGAAGGAAGGAAGGAAGGAAGGAAGGAAGGAAGGAAGGAAGGGAGAAAAGGAGGACAGATAAATACAAGGAAAGGAAGGAAGATAAAAAAGGAAAGAATGAAAGAAAAAGAAAGAAAGAAGGAAAGAAAGAAAGAAAGAAAGAAAGAAAGAAAGAAAGAAAGAAAGAAAGAAAGAAAAAGAATCTGGAGTTTTATTTGGATTTTTGAGGTGGATATTGACAAAAAGAGAGAAAAAGAGAGAAAGGACAGAGGGAGGGAGGGAGGGAGGGATGGAAGGAAGAAGGAAGGAAGGAGGGAAGGAGGGGGAGAGGGAGGGAGAGGAGGAAGGGAGGAGGAAGGGAGGAGGGAATGAGAGAAAGAGGGAGGGAGGGAAAGAAGGAAGGAAGAGAAAGAAAGAAAAAAGAAAGAAAGAGAAGGGAAAAGAAAGAAAAAGAAAGAAAGAAAGAAAGAAAGAAAGAAAGAAAGAAAGAAAGAAAGAAAGAAAGAAAGAAAGAAAGAAAGAAAGAAAAGTTTTTTTCACAGGTGGCAGAAAACAGTTGTGGTGCACAAAGCAGAGATATCTGCACTTGTTTGCAGCAATAAATTCTTTGTCTGTGTTCTATCTCAATATTTGAAGTAGTTTTTTTTTTGTCTGTTTTTGTTGTGACAAAGAGCGAAAGAAGAAACCTTTTGACCAATATTGTCATAGTTTTCGTTCTTCTGCTCCTAACATCCTTTGCCAAGCGTGGTTTTTTTTTGGTCCTTTTCTTGTTGTTTTTTTTAAAATTCTTACAATTATTCTCTTAAAAATGCAATACTTCACGACCTCTGTTGGCTGCATGTTTACTTTGCTTTTGTAAATTAGTTCAGCACAATTTGTAAAAAAAAAAAAAAAAAGTACAACTTTGGCTCTTATTTCCAAAGTCAGCTTAATCAAATTACTGATTTAACCCTTTTTCAAGGTTGGAACAAGCCAAACAGCCTGGATTGACTCAGTCCACTAAGCCCGTGTTTTGCAACCTCACAAAATTTAAGATGTATGGATTATCAGCTCACAGAATTCTGGGAATTGAAGTCCATTCAATGCCGGCTGTGTGAATTCAAGGAGTTGAAATCTAATCATGCTGGCTGGGGAATTCTGGGAAATGAAGTCCATTCATGTTAGCTGGGGGGCGGGAATTTTGGCTATTAAAGTCCATGTTTGCTGGCTAGGAGATTCTGGAAGTTGAAATCCAAGAATGCTAGCTGGGGAATTAACAGAATAAAAGAATAACAGAGTTGGAAGGGACCTTGGAGGTCTTCTAGTCCAACCCCCTGCTCAGGCAGGAAACCCTATACCATGTCAGACAAATGGCTGTCCAGTCTCTTCTTAAAACCTTCCAGTGTTGGAGCATTCACCGCTTCTGGAGGCAGGTTGTTCCACTGGTTAATTGTTCTGACTGTCAGGAAGTTTCTCCTTAGTTCTAGGTTGCTTCTCTCTTTGGTTGGTTCCCATCCTTCTTGCTTCTCGTCCTGCCTTCAGGCGCTTTGGAGAATAGCTTGACTCCCTCTTCTTTGTGGCAGCCCCTGAGATACTGGAACGCTGCTATCCTGTCCCCCCTCGTCCTTCTCTTCATTAAACTAGACAGACCCAATTCCAGCAATTGGGTACATCTGGTAGGTATTCCTCAATTTACAGCAGTTCATTTAGTGACCGTTCACAGTTACAACAGCACTGAAAAAAGTGACTTATGACCACTTTTCACAGTTACGACTGTTGCAGCATCCCACATGGTCACGTGACCAAAATTCAGACACTCGGCAACTGACTCCTATTTATGACAGTTGCAGCGTCCCGGGGGAGGGGGGTGATCACTTTTGCGACCGTCTGACCAGCAAAATCAATGGGGGAAGCCAGATTCACTTATTAACAACCGTGTTTGTTCACTTAACAATGATTCACGTAACAACGGCGGCGAGAAAGGTCGTAAAGTGGAGCAAGATTCACTTAACAGGAGAAGGGCGGGGTATAAATCTAATAAAATCACAAATCACAAATCAGTCTCACGTAGCAACTGAAGTTTTGGGCTCTGTTGTGCTCGTAAGTTATAGTGTGAAAAGACAATACTTGTTGAAACTCACCCCGAGGTCATTTTTGGGGGGGAGGGGCCCATGATTTTCCAGGCTTCAAATCTAGAATTATTGTGATAAATGCCAAAGTCATGGAGAGAGTTACACCTTTTCTTGTTTCTGCCCCTGCCAATCACAACAAAGATCTTTTTTTTCCTATAAGCCAGAAAAGCCAGCCCTTTTAAAAGTTATTTTTAAACTCCCCTTCGGAGTTTCATTACTCAAGCAGAAATGACAGATTAACACAGTTTCAGAGAAGAGCCCAATCAGAAAGAACAGAAAGTGATCCAGACTAATATTGGACTAATATTTAATAATAATAATAATAATAATAATAATAATAATAATAATAATAACAACAACAACAACAACAACAACAACAATAAGTGCCGCCTATGAAGATCGCACAGACTGACTACAAGCAGCGGCATGACAAAGTAGCAACAATGGTGCATTGGAAGATCTGCAAGAAATATCATTTGCCTGTAAGCAAGAACCGGTGGGATCACAAAATAGAGAAAGTAATAGAAAATGATCAAGTTAAACTGCTCTGGGACTTCAGAAAGAACTGGAGAAGATCACAAAATACAGAGACCTACAAATAGAAATAGAAAGACTATGGCAAAAGCAAGCAAAGGTAGTACCAATAGTAATAGGCGCCTTGGGTGCAATCCCAAAACAACTGGAGCACCACTTGAACACCATCATTGGCATTGACAAATTCACCATTAGTCAATTGCAAAAGGCGGCCTTACTAGGAACTGCCTCCATCCTGTAACACCATCAAACATCCACATCTGCCTATCCCAGGTCCTGGGTAAGGACTCGATAGGTAGACAAAATGCCAAATCCAGTCTGAACATCTGGCTGACTGTGCGATGATCCATAATAACCCGTGTCAACCATCAGCGCCAGTCAATTTGAATGTTCAGTTGACTGAGGTTCACGTCTAATGAATAATAATAATAATAATAATAATAATAATAATAATAATAATAATAATAATAATAATAATAATAATAAAGTTGGAAGGGACCTTGGAGGTCTTCTAGTCCAACCCCCTGCTCAAGCAGGAACCCTTACAGAATCATAGACTAATGGAGATGGAAGGGACCTCGGAGGCCATCCAGTCCAGCCCCCTGCTCAGGCAGGAAACCCTATACCATTTCAGACAAATGGCTGCCCAGTCTCTTCTTAAAAACTTCCAGTGTTGGAGCATTCACAACTTCTCATGGCAAGTAGTTCCACTGATCAATTGCCCTCACTGTTAGGAAATTTCGTCTTGGTTCTAGGTTGCTTCTCTCCTTGGTTAGTTTCCACCCGTTGCTTCTTCAGCACCTCACACACTCTGCGCCACCTGAAGTGAAGGGTATCAAAGAATAGAATAAAATAGAGCTGGAAGGGACCTTGGAGATCTTCTAGTCCAACCCCCTGTTCAAGCAGGAGACCCTATACCATCTCAGACAGGAGACTGTCCAGTTTCTTCTTAAAAACTTCCAGTGTTGGAGCGCCCACAACGTCTGGAGGTTTATAGATTTATACAGATAGTTCTCAACCTACAAGCACAACTGAGATAAAAGTTTCTGTTGTTAAGTGAGACAGTTGTTTAGTGAGTTTTTTTCCCATTTTGTGACTTTTCCTGGCCACAGTGGTTGATTCACTGCACTTGTTAAATCAGTAACACGGTCGTTAAGCGAATCCGGCTTCCCCATTGACTTTGCTTGCCAGAGGGCCACAAAAGGGGATCACGTGACCCTACCAGGACGCTGCAACCGTCATAAGTACATGCCAGTTGCCGAGCCTCTGAATTTCGATCACGTGACCACAGGGATGCTGCGACGGTCGTTAAGTGTGAAAATTGATCATAAGTCACATTTTTTTTCAGTGCCGTTGTAACTTTGGACCATCACTGAATGAATTGTTGTAAGCTGAGGCCTAATTGTATTTCCAAAAGGTGACGGCTGCAGCCTATTTGAGCCGTGGCTATAAACCAGTGACAGGAATGAATTCTGCAAAGCACAAATGTGTTACACACACACACACACACACACACACACACAACAAATGGAGTTTTCACACGCTATTTGAAAACTCTTGGTCCTTGTCCAGTCCTTATTTTTGAAACAAATATTAACTGTGCACGAGAAGTCTGCGTGCAGTAATGATCACTTCATTATTATTAATAACCATGGCAACAGAGTGGAAATTAATCATACTCGTTGGGCTAATTTTTTTAGGGAAAAAATAATAATTGCCCTAGAAACAGAGGCTCTGAAACAAACAAATGGTATCCGTGAGGCTGGATTCCTAGAAATATAATAGGGATTGGATCACTTCCGATTGGATGTCCCCGATGGGATCAAACTGCCACCAGGAAAGGAAAGGAAAGAAGGAAAGGAAAGAAGGAAAGGAAAGGAAAGAAGGAAAGGAAAGGAAAGGAAAGGAAGAGAGAAGGGAAGGGAAAGGGAAGGGGAAGGGAAGGGAAAGGGAAGGGGAAGGGAAGGAAAGGGGAAGGGAAGGAAGAATGAAAGGAAAAGAAGAAAGGGAAGGGAAGGGAAGGGAAGGAAAGGAAAGGAAGAGAGAAGGGAAGGGAAAGGGAAGGGAAGGAAAGGAAAGGAAAGGAAAGGAAAGGAAAGGAAGAGAGAAGGG
>NW_015386586.1:711318-713818 GCF_001527695.2 Protobothrops mucrosquamatus | reverse complement strand
GCAATAAAAATGTGGGGCTCAAATTTGTGGTCGTAAGCCTGAGAACTACCTGTATTTACAACAGTTGCAGCATCCCAAATACAAGTCACAAATACGAGTCAGTTGCCAAGAATCTGAATTTATGGCGGGACCCCAGGGATACCGCAACGGTCGTAAGTGTGAAAAAAGGTCATGAGTCCTTTTTTTACAGTGCCATCGTAACTTCGAACGGTCACTAAATGAACTGTTGCAATTCGAGGACTACCTGTAAGAGTTTGCACGGCAGAATTCAACTGAAATCTTTCACTGCTCTTCCGGTTTTGTTCGCCAATTAAACCTACATGCTTCGGCACGCAAACCATATGTTTTACACCCCTCCCTCCGCATTCGCCCCTCTGCCCCCCCCATAATAAAATTCCACAGTTCTTGGCAGACCGCTGGGGCTGAAGTGATGCTTTTGACATCTACTGCTCCCCGTTCGGTCCTACCCTATCATCGCCTTCCAAAATTCCAGGATGTGATTGCAATGTTGTTTTACAAGCTGAAAAATCCCAGACTAGGGGCCCCTGGGGGGTGGGGAGGGGGCTTGCCCCCTCCCTTTTCTAAGGGGCCTGATTCAAGCCCACCCTTAAGCTGCCCTAAGTCTCCCCTCTTTGCAGTCAAATTTAAATTTTCATTTGCAGTTAAAATTATCAGCTACATCTAATCCTCCACTTACGACCAAAACTGAGCGCAAAATTGCTGTTGCAAAGCGACCCAGTTGTTAAGTGAGTTTTGTCCCGTTTTGTAACCATTCTTGCTTAAATTGTTAAGTGCATTCCATCTCTCTCTTTCTGTCTCTCTCTCTCTCCTGTGTGTGTGTGTTTGTGTCTCTCTCTTTCTCTCTTTCTCTCCCATCTTTTTTTTCCTCTCTCTCTCTGTCTGTCTCTCTCTCTCCTGTGTGTGTGTCTCTCTCTTTCTCTCTGTCTCTTTCTCTCTCTCCCATCCCTTTCTCTGTCTCCTCAATCTCTCTCTCTCTCTCTGTCTCTCTCTTTTCTCTCTCCTCTTTCTTTCTCTCCTCTCTCTCTCTGTCTCTCTCTCTCCTGTGTGTGGGTCTCTCTCTTTCTCTCTCTTTCTCTTGTTCCCATCCCTCTTTCTCTTCCTCTCTCTCTCTCTCCCGTGTGTGTGTCTCTCTTTCTCTCTGTCTCTTTCTCTCTCTCTCTCCCATCCCTTTCTTTGTCTCCTCTATCTCTCTCTTTCTCTCTCTGTCTCTCTTTTCTCTGTCCTCTTTCTCTCCTATCTCTCTCTCTGTCTCTCTCTCTCCTGTGTGTGTGTCTCTCTTTCTCTCTCTTTCTCTCGTTCCCATCCCTTTCTCTTCCTCTCTCTCTCTCCTCTCTCTCTCTCTCCTGTGTGTGTGTGTCTCTCTTTCTCTCTTTCTCTTGCTCCCATCCCTCTTTCTCTGTCTCCTCTCTCTCTCTCTCTCTCTCTCCCTCTCTCTCTCCCTCTCTCTCTCCTGTCTTTCTCTCCCTCTCTCTCTCTCTCTCTCTCTCTCTCTCGTCTCTTTCTCTCCCATCTCTCTCTCTCCTGTGTGTGTGTCTCTCTTTCTCTCTCTTTCTCTCGTTCCCATCTCTCTCTCTCTCTCTCTCTCTCTCTCTCTCTCGTCTCTTTCTCTCCCATCTCTCTCTCTCTCTCCTGTGTG
Organism: Protobothrops mucrosquamatus; assembly: GCF_001527695.2. Classification (NCBI taxonomy): domain Eukaryota; kingdom Metazoa; phylum Chordata; class Lepidosauria; order Squamata; family Viperidae; genus Protobothrops; species Protobothrops mucrosquamatus. The sequence continues at coordinate 712,161 of NW_015386586.1, read as the reverse complement.
TGTCTCTCTCTTTCTCTCGTTCCCATCTCTCTCTCTCTCTCTCTCTCTCTCTCTCCTGTGTGTGTGTCTCTCTCTTTCTCTCTTTCTCTCGCTCCCATCCCTCTCTCTCTCTCTCTCTCTCTCTCTCTCTCTCTCTCCTGTGTGTGTGTCTCTCTCTTTCTCTCGCTCCCATCTCTCTCTCTCTCTCTCTGCTGTCTCTCTGATGCCAGGATTAATTGGGGGGGGGGGTTGCTGGAAGCAAGCAGGGGGTGCAACTGACTCCTTTGTTATGTCTGCTCTCTGCTGGGCCAGGACCCCGGCGGCGTTTGGCAAAAGCTGGTGCCGTCTGCCCCGAGGAGGGGAAGAAAAATTAATCGCGCATGTGACGGGAAGGAAGATCCATTTGACCCCACGGCTGCGGGAGGGGGGGAGGTGGTGGGATGTGGGGAGATAAGGGCGCCCGGTGCTGAGACGAAGCCTCTTAGGAATTCCACCAGCCCTCGGACGAACTTGGAGGGTGCCGTGACAGGCACCGGGTCTCCTCCGCGGCTACGCCCCCCTCTCCGTCCTCGCCAGAGGGTCGCTTGCCTAGTTTGGAGGTAGGAGGGTCAACGTCACGGGGGAGGACCGGAGGAAAGATAAATGGAGGGAGGAGGAAGAGGAGGAGGAGGACTGTGTGGGGTCCTTGGGGGTTCTCTGAGCTGGGTGGTTTCCTTGCAGACATTTCATGACCCAACTAGGGAACATCATCAGGGCTAGAAGGGAGAAGAAGAAGAAGAAGAAGAAGAAGAAGAAGAAGAAGAAGAAGAAGAAGAAGAAGAAGAAGAAGAAGAAGAAGAAGAAGAAGAAGAAGAAGAAGAAGAA
>NW_015386586.1:698980-710358 GCF_001527695.2 Protobothrops mucrosquamatus | reverse complement strand
TAATAATAATAATAATAATAATAATAATAATAATAATAATAATAATAATAATAATAATAATAATAATAATAATAATAGTAAAGATGGAAGGGACCTTGGAGGTCATCTAGTCCAACCCCCTGCTCAGGCAGGAAACCCTATACCATTTCGGACAAATGGCTGTCCAGTCTCTTCTTAAAAACTTCCAGTGTTGGAGCATTCACCGCTTCTGGAGGCAGGCAGTTCCACTGGTTAATTGTTCTAACTGTCAGGAAGTTTCTCCTTAGTTCTAGGTTGCTTCTCTCCTTGATCAGTTTCCACCCGTTGCTTCTCGTCCTACGATATCAAAAAAGATGTTGATGGACAATTGAAGGAACTAGGTAACGTCAATGAAGAGAAGGATTAGGGGTGACAATAACAATAACGGTGATGATGATAATAATAATAACAACAATAACAGAGTTGAAGAGACCTTGGAGGTCTTCTAATCCAACCCCCTGCTCAGGTAGGAAGCCCTATCCCATTTCAGACAAATGGCTATCCAGTCTCTTCTTAAAAGCTTCCAGTGTTGGAGCATTCACAACTTCTGGTGGCAAGGAGTTCCACTGATTAATTGTTCTCACTGATGGGAAATTCCTCCTTAATTCTAGGTTGGTTCTCTCCTTGATTAGTTTCCATCCGTTGCTTCTTGTCCTGCCTTCCGGGGCTTTGGAGAAGAGGTTGATATGATAACGATGACCCAAGGCCTGGAGACTAAACCATACGAAGAACGGCTGCAGGACTTGGGTTTGGCTAGTCTAAAGAAAAGAAGAAACAGGGGTAACATTATTATTATATTTGGATTTATATCCCGCCCTTCTCCTCGCGGACTCAGGGCGGCTGACAATCAATTAAAATACATAAATAACAATTACAAATTTAAAATTAATTAAAAGACAATATTAACATTTGGCCAAATTAATTTAAAATTATTTTAAAACCCTGCTAAAAATTTCCCCTAGGCCAGTCCTGCAAGCTGGAATAACCAAGTCTTAAGGGCGCGGCGGAAGGAAGGGAGATCTGGGATCACCCTGATCTCTGGGGGCAGTTAATTCCAGAGGGTGGGAGCTCCCACAGAGAAGGCCCTCCCCCTTGGGGTCGCCAGCCGGCACTGTCTGGCTGACGGCACCCTGAGGAGACCCACTCTGTGGGAGCGTACAGGTCGATGGGAGGTAATCTGCGGCAGGAGGCGGTCTCGAAGGTATCCGGGTCCGATGCCATGGAGCGCTTTGAAGATGATAGTCAACACCTTGAAGCGCACCCGGAAGGCCACAGGCAGCCAATGCAGCTCGCGCAGCAGCGGTGTCACGTGGGAGCATCGAGTCCCCCCCAATCTTCCAGTATTTGAGGGGCTGCCACAAAGAAGAGGGAGTCAAGCTATTCTCCAAAGCACCTGAAGGCAGGACAAGAAACAATGGTGGGAAACTGACCAAAGAGAGAAGCAATCTGGAATTAAGGAGAAACTTCCTGACAGTGAGGACAATTAACCAGTGGAACAGAAGTTGCCTCCAGAAATCATAGGCGCTCCATCACTGAAGGTTTTTAAGAAGAGACTAGACACTTGTCTGAGATGGTATAGGTTCTCCTGGTTGAGCAGGGGGCTGGACTAGAAGACCTCCAAGGTCCCTTCCAGCTCTATTCTATTCAATACTTGAGGGACTGTCCCAAAGAAGAGGGTGTCCACCTAATCTCCAGAATAAGAAGCAATGGATGGAAACTTATTAAAGAGAGACTCAACCTACTGTAGAAGTAAGGAGAAATTTCATGTCAGTGAGAACAATTAGTGGAATGGCTTCCCTCCAGAAGTTGTGGGTGCTCCATTACTGATGGTCTTCAAGAAGAGATGGGACAGCCATTTGTCCAAAATGGTAGAGGGTCTCCTGCTAGACCAGCGGGTTGGACTAGAAGACCTCCAAGGCCTTCAAACTCTGTAATTCTGCTTTTTGTTCTGAAACAGGCACCAAATGTTGGTCTTCAGCCTGTTGTTGAAGATGTTTAGCTTCTGTGGAGTCTCAGTGAGGAACCTCATGACCTTTCCGAGAACTGCCAAGACTTTATGAAGACAGTCCAAGAATCTCAGAGTGATGAAATTAAGGAGAAGATTCATAAATCCACCGCAGACTTTATGTCAAGAGTAAACGGGCTCATTGAATAATATTACTCCATCTCATAACAATGAATGAACACCATCATGATGGACCACCACCATGGTCTCATCACACACTAAATAAATAATAACCATGATGGTTAGTCGATCCAAAAGGATGAGTCTCTTCATCCAACTAATTCTTGCTTGGAAACTTCCCATCTCCACGTTGGCTTGGTCCCACCATGTTTAGCTTGGAAAGCTGAGCAGAACTTTGAAGAACCTTGGCTTCTGAGTTCTGGTTCTTGAAGGAGACCTTGGCCACGCAAGCTATTGTCCCAAAGACAACCTTGTGGTGGTTTGGAAAGGAATATCCTTCCTAGGGTTGGGGAATATTTTCACTTCCAATTTTTGTTGGTCCTGGATCTTGTAGAACAGGAGATCTGCCAGAAAGGACTGCTTAATGAGGTTCACCACAGCCAAATAGAATCGTTCCAGCTTTCTTGACCAATTCCAGATTGTCAAAAGGGGTGACTTGTCTCTAGAGAAGGTCCAGGTCACCAGGCAAAATTATGGGGTGGGATCAGAAGGTCCGGAAGCTAGCTTTGGCTCCATATTTAGAGCTATCAACCAAGTTCAGAGAGCATCAACAACTCCATAGTTTAATCCTGAGCTACAAATATTGTCTTCTATAGAGAAATATATCTTATCTTCTTCCTGTCTGGAGTCTGAGAGGTGGGGAAAGCCCCAAAGGCTGAAAATGGATCTTCTTGGTCGAGAGACATGGCATCAAGGAGGAGATGAGGACACCTCTCAGCAGAGTTTCCTACAGGTATGGATCAGCAAAGGTGGACAAGTCTCTCTCACCTGGAGCATCTATTGGGTAGTTCTACTATCTAGTCTGAAATGATATCAATTAACCCACTAGAACTGTGTTTCTCCACCTTGCCAACTTGTGGACTTCAACCCCCAGAATCCCCCAGTCAAATGATTAAAATGATAAAATTAAATTTAAAAAATGATACAGCAAAAACAATATAGTAAAATAAAAAACGATGAAATAAAATAAATAAAAAACTAAAATGCTAAAACATAAAAATAAAACGAAAGGCTAAAGTAAAACGTTAAAAGTTAGCTAAAGTGAAATGCTAAAATAGAATGATAACGTAAAATGAAATGAAATGCTAAAATAAAACGGTAGTTTAAAATAAAATAAAATGCTAAAATTAGCTAAAACAAAATGTTAAAATTAACTAAAATGAAACGCTAAGATAAAATAAAATTATAAAATAAAATATTGGTTTGGTTTTGTTTGGGAAATTTGGGGGACTTACAAGCAGTAAAACACAGTGTCAAAAAATAAAAAAAAACCATAGCGCAGTAACAAAAGAAAGACAATAAAATAAAAAAAACAAATGCTAAAATATAATAAAACAATCAAATGATAATAAAAATAATAATGAAATAAAAATAACAAAATAAAATAAAATAAAATAAAATAAAAAATAACATAAAATAACATAACATAACAACATAAAATAAAATAAAATAACAACATAAAATAAAATAAATAATATAATATAATATAATATAATATAATATAATATAATATAATATAATATAATATAATATAATATAATATAATATAATATAATATAATAATATAATATAATATAATATAATATAATATAATATAATATAATATAATATAANAAAATAAAATAAAATAAAATAAAAAAATAAAATAAAATAATAAAATAAAATAAAATAAAATAATAAAATAAAATATAAAATAAAATAAAATATAAAATGAAATGAAAAAGAGCCTCCATCCTTTTCCTTCTGGTCTTATGATGAGGGCAGTTTAAAAACTAACTTCTTTCTCTCACCCCCAAAACACACACAACTTTCTGACACACACACACACACACACACACAACTTTCTGACACACACACACACATACACACACACACACACACACACACACACATACATATCCCTCCATCTCTCCACCCAGAGCTTCTCTTTGACCTTCTTTGGCCACGATCTTTCCGTTTCTTAAAAGAAGCAGATGTCCTCCATGAGTAGACGACCCATCAGGCAACAGCTTTCAGCAGTTTATTAACCCTCATTAGCAGGAGTGTTTACGTTGGGAAAGCCTTTCACAAAACGGGTGCCAAATTGCGGAATTGCCGGGCTAAGGCAGTTGTCGGGTTGCCGTTAAGGGCTGTGTGGGTTGGAAGGAAGTGAACTCTACTGAACACTGGGTTGGGAGTCTGAGGACCATCAACGGCCTTCTCTGTGAGGAGGAGGACTTGCAGTCTTGCTTCAGGTCTTCTACACAAAGCAGAACTTGGAGAAGGAAACCCAGATCAAAACGGGGGTGTTGAAACAAACAAACAAACAAACAAACAAACAAAAAAACCAGAACAAGAATGTGACATCCGTCATTCTTGTGAGCTGGAATCTAATCCTGTTGAGAACCATCCATCCATCCAGACCTTAAGATCAACAGAAGAGGATATGTAGATCAGGGATGAGGTCCTGGGTGCTCTCTGAGCTTGGTGGCTTCCTTGCAGACATTTCAGGACCCAACTAGGTAACATCATCAGTGCCAGAAAGGGGAGGGGTTTATGGAGAGGAGGAGGAGGAGGATCAGGAGTAGGACGATGGGGTCATTGGTGCTCTCTGAGCTTGGTGGTTTTCTTGCAGACATTTCAGGACCCAACTAGGTAACATCGTGACTTCCAAAAAGGAGAGGGGTTTGTGGAGAGGAGGAGGAGGAGGAGGAGGAGGAGGAGGAGGAGGAGGATTATGGGGTCTTTGGTGCTCTCTGAACTTGGTGGTTTCCTTGCAGACATTTCAGGACCCAACTAGGTAACGTCATCAGTGCTAGAAGGGAGAGGGGTTTGTGGAGAGGAGGAGGAGGAGGAAGACTGGGGGGGGGTATCATTACTCAGAAGAAAGAAAACACAATGTGCACAAATTGTGATGAGCCCACTGGATTCTAATTCTAATCATTTTTTAAAAAATTATTTATTTATTTATATCCAGCCTTTATTATTATTTTTTCCTAAACAATTCAAGGCAGTGAACATATATAATTCTCCTTCTTCCTCCTGTTTCCCTACAACAATCCTGTGGTGTGGGTTGGGTTGAGAGAGAAAGGGACTGGCCCAAAGTTACCCACCCAGCTCTCATGTCTAAGGTGGAACTAGAACTCACTGATCCTGGTGATTGGCCCAAAGTCACCCAGCTGGATTTCATATCTAAGGTAGGACTAGAACTCACCGTCTCCTGGTGATTGGCCCAAAGTCACCCAGCCGGCTTTCATGCCTCAGGTGGGACTAGAACTCTCCATCTCCTGGTGATTGGCCCATCCAGCTGGATTTCATTCCTAAGGTGCAGTTAGAGCTCACCGTCTCCGGGTTTCTAGGCCAGCACCTTAACCACTAGATCAAACTGCTTCTCATTGTTATAATACATAATGTGACCATAATCATTGTTATTGTAGGAAGGCTTCCTCCCCCAGATTAAAATATTCTTTATTCTTGATATTAAAAAGAGGCAGAACATTATATTTCCCCAAAGGAGATATAGAGGAAAAAATCTTAACAAAGGCAGAAAGTCTCCATTTTATTTCCAGCATCTTAGCCTCCATTTTATTTCCCGTGTCTTACTCCCAGCTTGGAACTGGACCTGATTTTCTTCCAACATTATAATAATGCCCCTTTTAGCCAATGAATTGCATCTCCCAGGTTGCATTTCCCAGCTGCGTAAACTACAAATGCTGGCTTGTTCTCATGTGGCCAGCCTTTCCTGCAAGAGGAGGGATTCTGACCAGCAATTGAGGTTTCTGAGGTGTTGCGCCCCGCAAGTAAGATGGATGTTACAGGAGCCAAGTTTTCCTTTGAGCGTTTTGTGCAGTCCACAAACAGCTGCATTAAACCACCTTTCGTGATTTATAAATCAATCCGGAGATCCCCACCCTTCAGCGCTTCCATGACAATGTGGTTTTAATCAGGGCTGTGGGGTTTAGTGTTGGGTGTGTTTGAATAAAGATATAGATTTATATTTGTATATAATATATGTATATAAAGTCTGGGGCTTGTTTGAATAAAGATATATATATATAATATATATATATATAATGTATAAAGTCTGGGGCTCTGCTAACCCTTCCCAATATTTAAGAATATGCTGGACTCTCTCATTCATACTATTATAAATGAATACAGGGAGCTGTTCACTTACAACCATTTGTTTAGTGACCATTCAAAGTTATAATAGTTATAATAACCCTAACCATTTTTCACACTTATGACCGTTGCAGCCTCCCCGTGGTCACATGATCAAATTCGGACGCTTGGCAAATGGCTCCTATTTATGACAGTCGCCATGTCCCTTTGCTCGTCAGAAGGTCGTAAAAGAGGATCACGTGACCCTGGGACACTGCAACCGTCATAAATGCAAGTCAGTTGCCAATGGTCCGAATTTCAAGCGCATTGCATCAATAGTCGTAAGCCGGGGATTACCTGCAATGGGACTGCGTTCTCAAGCGATGGGGCCTCTGCAAGGGACAGAAATTACTCCTGCGAATCACCAACCTAGGTAGATAAAGCTGAATAGTGGTTTAATGGAATAAATCAGGTTCCAACCCTTCGTATGACCTCTGAGATGAGAATCCTCATGTTTGCTTTGGAAACTGTGGATTGGTCAATGGGTTGAGTTTGAGAATGAGTGTATGAGTTGGCCTGTCATTCATCCCTCGCTCTGATCCATCGCTGGCTTGACCACCACTGTCTTCAGTTCATCCCTTTCCCCCCCCCTCACACAATGCGCAATTCAGGGATGTTTAACTTAAGGATGAATAAATGCGATCTCCAAATTCCAAAGCTAACAGAATTCCTCACAGGGATTGTTTTGATGGGATCTAAACCTCAGCTGTCCGTCTTTTGGCTTTGTTGTTTCAGGAAGGAAGGGAGGGAGGGAGGGAGGGAGGATGAAGGAGAATAGAAAGAAAGAATTAAAGGAAGGAAAGAAAAAAGAGAAAGAAAGAAAGAAAGAAAGAAAGGAAGGAAGGAAGGAAGGAAGGAAGGAAGGAAGGAAGGAAGGAAGGAGAGGGAGGGAGGGAGGGAGGGAGGAAAAGAAAGAAGGAAAAGAAACAGGAAAGAAAGAAAGAAAGAAAGAGAGAAGGAAGGAAGGAAGGAAGGGGAGGAGGAGGAAGAGAGGGAGGGAGGAAAGGAAGGAAGAAGAAGAAAGAGAGAAAGGAAGGAACGAAGAAAAATGAAAGAGAAAGAAAGAAAGAAAGGGATGGAGGGAAGGAAGGAAGGAGATGGGAGAGAGCAAGGCAAGAAACTAAAAAAAAAAGAAAGGAAGGAAGGAAGGAAAGGGGAGGAGGAAGAGCGGGAGGGAGGGAAGGAAGAAAAATGAAAGAGAAAAAGAAAGAAGGGGAAGGAGGAGGGAAGGAAGAGAAAGAAAGAAAGAAAGAAAGAAAGAGAAAGAAGGGGAAGGAGGAGGGAAGGAAGAGAAAGAAAGAAAGAAAGAAAGAAAGAAAGAAAGAAAGAAAGAAAGAAAGAAAGAAAGAAAGAAAGAAAAAGAGAGAGGGAGAGGGAGGGAGGGAGGGAAGGTCTCCTAGGTTTTGAAGTCATTTCATGACCAAACTAGGTAACACAATCAGTCCTTGAAGGAAGTGACAGTTGATCCCTATTTATATACCTGCCTCTTTTAGCGGTCATAATGTTCCCATCCACCCAACCCAACAGAGGAGCAAGGAGGCAAAAGATGCTATGGGGTCTCGTCTCTCAAGAAGGTCCATCTGGTGAGACCAGGGCCTTCTCCATGGTGGCTCCTTGCCTGTCGTTTGAAAGATCATCATTTCCCAGTCACGTCCATCAGACCCACCAGAGCAGGGAGGCAAGAGATGTTTTATGAATCCCCTCTCTTAATGACTCAGTTGGGATTGTAAGTCGAGGATTAGCTGTAGAGCACTATTTGGTGGCAGCAATGAGTGTCAGTGACTTTTCCATTACTTCATACGTCCTTCTGGAGGCGATGCTTTCAAAACCTGCAGAAGGCTTGAGATAGATATTGAAAAAGAAGATCCAACATCTCCTCTTCTTCTCTGAAGCCCACCCAAATGTCCAACTGGAACTGATTTTTGCGGATGATAAGAATTTGCTGATGGAGATTAAACGGACCATCTTCAGAGCAGAAAAGTAATTTTCTCTGAACTTCGTGTTCTGAAAAAGAAAACCCAACACAGCTAATAAAGATAATTATGGAGAAACTGATACGTGAATATTGAATATTCCTGTCCCATTTTGCAAATGTTGAAATCTACGCTTCTTCGGCAAACCTCAATGGTAGGACTTCCAAAGTAATACGTCCAAGCTTCTCTTGGGATAACACATGACCAGCTATAGATTTCATCATGATGATGGTTAGCAACTTCAATGGTTGTGTGTAAGAGTGTGTCCATGCATATCAGCGGACACATGGTGCATAAAACCGTCAACGGCTACAAATCAGGAAGCCTATGTCTTCCACCCAGGATGAAGAGCAGAGAGGAGAAACATCTGAAAAGATCTACCGGATGCTGCTAAGAAGTCCATAACTATGTATTAGAGTACTGATCTCAGCTGCTGATATTCTCCCAAAAATTGTAGCTCTAGATACATCTTTCTGGAGGACACAAGTATCTGAGTCTTCCATCTAATATGTAGACCTCTCAACCAGCTTTGAGGTTCTTCTGCTCAGATCATGCCAACCTTCCTTCTTACAGGTCTTGGGTCAACTCTGAGCAAATTCCAGCTAGGGTTCTTCAACCCGTTTTTGATTTCTGAACAAAAGAAATGTTCCTCAAGATTTTTCCTTCCCTCGGTTTGACCCTCTGTCCTCCTGGTGTCCTTTCTGTGTTTGCTGAGTTCACAAATGAGACAGCCAAAACTTTTGCATGGTTCACCAGACAAGCTGCGCAAGCATTTCCTACGAATTTCCCATCATCGGAGGAGACAAAATTGAACTTGGATAAAGGATGTTTGACTCTTCATTCAGGTAGCCAAAAATAAGGGCTCGTGGTGAGAAAAATCTAAAAAAAAAAAATGCAGATGAGATGATTGTGGTCTTCAACACACAAAGAAGGAAGGTGGCTAACAGGATCCAGAAACAACATTTTATAGTAGCCAGTTGGCGATACAACCTCTGATAATCACATGGGGAATGACGTTGTCCTCTCTGGAAGATTGCAGCCCTGGATCCAGAAAGATGTTCTAGATCAGGAGTACCCAACTGTTGGTCTGTGGACCGGTACCGGGCTGCAGCATGCAAGCAACCGGGCCGCACAAAGAAGCAAAGCCCCATCCGTGGGATGTAGGCAGCACACAAAACCACGCACTCTGTGGTCTGTGGAAAAACCTCTCTCCACGGAACCGGTCCCTGGTGCCCAAAAGATTGGGGGACCCCTATTCTAGATCAGTCTTGCGAAACAATTTTGAGGGGAGATTCCAGGTTAATTGGATTTAAATTTGAATATGTCTTCATTTTAAAACCAAATCGATGGAAAGCTGAAGTTAATCAAGGAGAGAAGCAACCTAGAACTAATGAGAAACTTCCTGATAGTGGAACAACCTGCCTCCAGAAGCGGTGAATGCACCAACACTGGAAGTTTTTAAGAAGAGACTGGACAGCCATTTGTCTGAAATGGTATAGGGTTTCCTGCCTGAGCAGGGGGTTGGACTAGATGACCTCCAAGGTCCCTTCCAGCTTTATTATTATTATTATTATTATTATTATTATTATTATTGTTGTTGTTGTTGTTGTTGTTGTTGTTGTTATTATTACTATTATTATTACTATTAGTTGGAAAAGCAGGGAACACTAGATCTTCTCCATCCCAGATCTTTGTTTCTACCCTAAAAACAAATCCATTTCCCCTAAATTAAATTTGTCTTTCTTCAACTTTCATCTGAGGAAAAGATGAGCTTCAACTGGAAAATTAATTCTGAGGAGGGGAAGTTGTAATGTCCATAACTATCTCGCCCATCCTGAACCGTTCTGGCTGGGGATTATGGGAGTTGATGTCCCACACATCTAGGTGAAAAATTTCTTTTTTAGTTTCTCCAGGTTTGGGACCAATGAAGATGCTTGGTTCTCCACAGTTAGCATCTGGCTGTTAGGTCTGCTCCTCATAAAAAGGCGGAACGGACCTTGAAGGACATCTTCTAGAACAACCCATCAACCACTTTTTGAAGATCCAAGCTCACGAGAAGCTGCCACCATTTCTTCTTGACATCCACCTTAAACTTCCTTCCTTATAGTTTCAACCAACTCATTCTGGGCCTTCTCTTTGAGAGTCTTCTGGAGAAGACCATGATTTAAAAGGAGGTCAGCCTCAAGGTCTCAGTTCTTTAGAAGCTTCCCCAAAGTCCTGCTCAGAGCAAGACAGATGTTCCTTTCATCTTGACATTTTTATGAGTTCTGGAGAAGTTGTCAGGCCACCTTGACCCGTTGACCATTTTAATTTGATGATTGTCTTGGCCCTGGAGAAGATTCGGTCCCACCAGAAAACATCAGGGTCGTATGAAAACAGGGAAGACATCTTTTGGCTCTTCCTTTTAATTTCAAAATCTTCTGCTTTCTGTATCCTTTCTGGATTGTTTAAGCAGTCAAGTGGGGCGTCCATGGAAACATGTGCTTCAAACTAGGCTGGAGATCAAAGCAGGACCCCCTGCTAGTCTCCATTTTTATGTTTGGATGATTTTCTTCAAAATCTCTTCGCCCATTTCCAAAGTCTCCTGCTTTTCATCCGTGTCTGCCTTTGCAGCCTTCTTGATTTTGTGGCAGGATAAATTCAACGGCAACTCCGACGTTCAATGTCGCAACACCGGCGGGTCTGGATGATTGTGTGTTTTTCCAGCACTGTGTCAAATGCACCTTTCCAGAGGGGGCAGAACCCTGGCCAATAGCACGTGTATACTGTAGGTAGTCCTCGACTTGCAACAGTTCATTTAGTGACCGTTCGAAGTGACAACAGCACTGAAGAAAGGGACTTATGATTCGTTTGTGTGTGTGTGTGTGTGTGTGTGTGTGCCTGTCTTTATCTATTTCTTATCAATTTCTCTATCAATCTATCAATCTATATCTAATCTGTCCTCTATCTATTATCAATCTATCAATCTATCAATCTCTCTATCCATCTATCCATCTATCCATCTATCCATCTATCTGTCTGTCTATCTATCCATCGGTCCATCGGTCCATCAATCCGTCCGT
>NW_015386586.1:686898-698880 GCF_001527695.2 Protobothrops mucrosquamatus | reverse complement strand
TCTATCTATCTATCTATCTCCCCTCTCTCATTTCTCATATATCTATCTACTCTGTCTCTCTCTCTCATCCCTTTCTCTCTCTCTCTCTCTCTCATCCCCCCCTCTCTCTCTCCCTCCCTCCCTCTCTCTCTCTATCTATCTATCTATCTATCTATCTATCTATCTATCTATCTATCTATCTATCTATCTATCTATCTATCTATCTATCTATCTATCTATCCATCTGTCTTCTCTCTCTGTCTCTCTCTCAATTGCATAATTTCCCTCTGTCTTTTTCACCCTGCACGCAGGCTTGTTAAAGGCTGGGTCATTTCAATAAACCTAAAAAAGCGACTTTTTTGCTCTCTCGGCAAATTCTTCCTGGGGTTTTGGTCGGGTTTTGAGACGCACATCTGGGTGAACGAACTGCAGGGTTTTTTGGCGAAAGGCTATTTTTAAAATCATCCCGAAGGGTTTTTGCAGCAGCTGAACCATGTCTTGGCCAGAGTCTGGCAGAAATCATGTGTGCAGATTTATCACTCCTGCAGTTCGTTTGCAGACAGACGGTGTCGATCCAAAATGAAACGATGTCGTATTTTTTACTTTGCACTGCTTTGAGCAGCTACTGTTTGCGGAGTTTGTATCTGAGTAGCTTTTTTTAATCGTAGCTTGCTGGGTTTTTATCTCTTTTAAAAGCTGTTATGGTGAAGACGTCCGCCCTTCAAAGCGGCACTAAAATAGTCCATAAATATACAGGTAGCCTTCAATTTACGACCACAACTGAACCCAAAATTTGCAAAACAGCTGTTAAGTGAGTTTTGCCCCATTTTATGACCTTTCTTGCATCTGTTGTTAAGAGAATCACTGCCGTTATTTAGTAAGTCACAGGGTTGTTAAGTGAATCTGGCTTCCCCATGGATTTTGCTTGTCGGAAGGTCGCAAAAGGGGGATCACGTGAACCCAGGACGCTGTGACCGTCATAACTATGAGTCAGTTGCCAAGTGTTTGAGTTTTGATCACGTGACTACGGGGATGCAGCAACGGTCGTGTGAAAAACGGTCATAAGTCACTTTTTACAGTGCCGTTGTAACTTCGAACGGTCACTAAGTGAACCGTTGTAAGTTGAGGACTATTTGTACGTAAAAGAAAATGAATTTCTTTCAAACATTACAACCCGTAAGCTTTGCATGTGAATTTGACTTACAACTATTTGTTTAGCGAGCATTGGGGATTACAACAGTGCCAAAAATGTGATTTATGGCAGATCCTCGATTTATGACCACTACAGCATTCCCAGGATCACATGATCAAAATCTGGATGTTTGGCAACTGGCATGTACTTAAGATGGTTGCAGCTTCTGGAGTTTAATGATCACCATTTGCGGACTTTCCAAGTGGGTTTCCAACAAGCAAAATCAGTGGGGTTAGGCTTAGTCCTCGATTTTACGACCTTTTCAACATGGCTGTTAAGCAAATCAGTTGTTAAGTGAATTATGAAGTCATTAAGTGAATGCAACTTCATTGTCTTTGCTTATCGGAAACCGGCTGGGTAGGTGATCCTAGGACTTAAATACATGCTGGTTGCCAAGCAACCACATTTTGATCACGTGACCCCAGGGTTGCTGCGACAGTCGTAAGTGCGAGGCCTGGTCCTCAGCCACTTTTTTTTTCCAGTTCCTTTGTAACTTTGAGCGGTCGTAAGCCAAGGACTATCTGTATAATAATAATAATAATAATAATAATAATAATAATAATAATAATAATAATAATAATAATAATAATAATAATAATAATAATGATGATGATAAAGTTGGACGGGACCTCGGAGGTCATCTAGTCCAACCTCCTGCTCAGGCAGGAAACCCTATACCATTTCGGACAGATGGCTGTCCAGTTTCTTCTTAAAAACTTCCAGTGTTGGCGCATTCACCACTTCTGGAGGAGTGAATTTAGCCCCGTAAATAAGTGAGGAATTCTCTCTTTTTCCCACTAGGGAGCGATTTTAAATCTGCATTTTTAAAATGTTATTATGGCGTTTGTAAAACTGACACTGTTGTTTGACTCTGTTTCCTGTCTCGAAGCAACAGTGGTGTGTTTGGTTGAGGGTCTTCCAGAAATAGAGAAGGGTCAGAAAAACAATTAACCATACAGCTAAAGCAGGGGTCTTCCAACTTGGCCCTTTTATGACTTGTGGACTTCAACTCCCAGAATTCCTCAGCCAGCAAAGCTGGCTGAGGAATTCTGGGAGTTGAAGTCCACAAGTCATAAAAGGGCCAAGTTTGAAGACCCCTGAGCTAAAGTCTGCATCCACACCTCCACCCAACCCCCACATACACAAACACACCACGTCCTACGGTAAGTGGAGGACGCTGTTTGGGTGAAACTGGTGGTCCAGCTGAGCAAAGGGACAGAACTGTTGGCTTCACCATCTGTGTTTCTCCGCTTCTGAAGATTGAAAGTGTCTTTCTTCAACCAGAGACACCTGTGGGGGAGTAAATAGAAGGTAGAATAATAGGGATGGAATCTATTCCAGCCCCCTGTTCAAGCAGCAGTCCTTATACAATCCAGGACAAATGGCTGTCCAGTCTCTTCTTGAAAACGACAAGTAATGGACCATCCACAACTTCTGGAGGCAACTTCTGTTCCACTGGTTAATTGTTCTAACTGTCAGGAAGTTTCTCCTTAGTTCTAGGTTGCTTCTCTCCTTGATTAGTTTCCATCCGTTGCTTCTTGTCCTGCCTTCAGGCGCCTTGGAGAAGAGCTTGACTCCCTCTTCTTTGGGGCAGATACTGGAAGACTGCTATCATGTCCCCCCCTTGTCCATCTCTTCATTAAACTAGACAGACCCAATTCCAGCAACTGTTCCTTATATGTTTTAGCCTCCAGTCCCTTAATCATCTTTGTTGCTCTTTTCTGTACTCTTTCTAGAGTCTCAACTTCTTTTTTACACCGTGGTGACCAAAACTGGATGCAGTATTCCAAGTGTGGCCTTACCAAGGCCTTGTAAAGTGGTATTAACACTTTAAGTGATCCTGATCCTATGATCTTGGCTCCATGAATTTCTGGGAGATCTCCTGTTCCAGATTCTCTCCTCCAAAGCCCCTCAAAATTCTGGATTGACTTCGATTGACCATCTCTAGAAATGAAAAACCCTCATTAGCCTTGAAGGTCGTTGAGATCCTTCAAAGATAGTAGACCACGCCATTGTACTTGTGAGAAAGATCTGGTGTCCTGGTAGGTTATAGATAAACCTTGATCGACATATGCTTGATTTCATGACCTTCTTGGACATGGTCCTTAAATGAATCAGTGCAGCTGTTAAATGGATCACATGGTGGTTAAGTGAATCCATCTTCCTCAATTTTCCTTCCTCCCTCCCTCCCTCCCTCCCTATCTTCCTTCTTTCCTTCCTTCCTTCTTTCCTTTCTCCCTTTCTTCCTTCCTTCCTTTTCTTTCTTTCTTTCTTTTGCTCCTTCCCTCCCTTCTTTCCTTTCTCCTTTCTCTTCAAGAACGCCATGAGTAGAAAGGGACACAACTGGTTGTCTAATCCAACCTCTTTTATTATCTTTCTCACCCTCTCTTTCCCTCTCTAACAAAATTTCAGAATTCTAGAATTGGAAGGGATTCTGGAGATCATCTAGTCCAATCCTCTGCCTAGAAAAATAAATCTCAGGCCATCCGATACAAATGGCTGGAAAACTTTTTCCATTGTTTAATAGCTTCTTATTTCAGATTTGCATAACAAATATCTTTAAGGCAATGTTTCTCAGCTTTTGGCCACTTGAAGATGGGTGGACTTCAATTCCCAGAATTCCCTGGCCAGCCATGCTTTAAGATGGGCAGATTTCAGTTCCCAGAATCCCCCAGCCGGCATGCTTTAAGAGGGGTGGACTTCCACTCCCAGAATCCCCCATCCAGCCGGGCTTTAAGATGGAAACTCCTTAATTCCTGATGATCTGAAGCCCTCCCTGCCCCCTTTCTTGGACTAAAAAGTGGAGGAGTTTATTACTAAATATGCAATTCTCCAGATCTCTTGACATTTTGGATTCCAGATGCCTGTCTAAGTTTATAAATCAACTTATCAAGCGGCACAAATTCTATTATCACAGTTATTGCATTCTGTTTGCCCAGTTCTGTCTTTAACCCAGGAGACTCTTTGAAACGAATAGCTTTTCATACACAGCCAGTTCTCGACTTACAACAATTCATTTAGTGACCATTTGAAGTTACAACCAAACGGAAAATGTGACTTAGGACCATTTTTCACGCTTACGACCGTTGCAGCCTCCCAGGGTCACGTGATCAAAATTCAGACGCTTGGCAACTGACTCACATTTATGACGGTCGCAGTGTCCCGGGGTCACGTGATCCCCTTTTGCGACCTTCTGACAAGCAAAGTCAATGGGGGGGGAGCCAGATTCACTTAACGACCGTGTCACTAACTTAACAACTGTAATGATTCACTTTGGCAAGGCTGGTTGTAAAGTGGGGAAAAATTCACTGAACAACTGTCTCACTTAGCAACAGAAATTTTGGGCTCAATTGCAGTCGTATGTTGATAGCATTATATGTGAACATTCGTGGATGCATTGCGATATAATATGGACCAGAAAATTTGCATAAAACGTGTTTCTTTTTTTATAAAAAAAAAAAAAAGAACGGGTCATTTTTTTCGAACCATAAAAAACAATCTTAGATTTGAGGAATAAGTAAATGGAACCCTGACTTTTGTGTCTCTGATCCATTGTGTCTTCTGCTCCGACTGATGCTGTGGAGGGATGTTTTCTGTTATATAATAATTCTCCTGTTTCACGTCCTTTGCCAAAACGGGTGGAGAACTGTTTCTATTTTCCCTTTATTTAATAAAACAGAGGTAAGGGGGGGGAATAAAACAATGAGAAAAAAAGAGAAAGAATGCAAATGTATGTATGTATATGTATGTATGTATGTATGTATGTATGTATGTATGTGTATGTATATATGTATATATGTAATTGTATGTTTTTTCAGAGAGACAGAAGGGGATTAGATTATATTAGATTTAGATTAGATAGAAAACAGGCAGAAATATACATAGAATAGTTTAGATAGATTTAAATACAATAGGCAGAGAGATATGGATGGATGGATGGATGGATGGAAAAATTATAGATAGATAGATAGATAGATAGATAGATAGATAGATAGATAGATAGATAGATAGATAGATAGATGGATGGATGGATGGATGGATGGATGGATGGATGGATGGATGGATGGATGGATGGATGGATGGATAGATAGATAGATAGATAGATAGATAGATAGATAGATAGATAGATAGATGACTAAGGTAAGATAGATAGACAGACAGACAGACAGACAGACAGACAGACAGACAGATAGATAGATAGATAGATAGATAGATAATGACTAAGGTAGATAGATATATGATGGAGAGAGAGAGAGAGAGAGATTAAATACATTAGATTACATAAGCAATCAGAAATATACATAGCATAGATTAAATAAAGCAAATAGGATAGGCAGGAGATAAGATAAATGGATGGAGGGAGGGACAGATAGATATAATAGATTATAGATTATAGATTATAGATTATAGATTATAGATTATAGATTATAGATTATAGATTATAGATTATAGATTATAGATTATAGATTATAGATTAGATTAGATTAGATTAGATTAGATTAGATTGCAGAAATATACATAGGATTAGATAGGATAGGCAGAGAGTTACTAAGATGGATGGATGAATGGATGGATAGACAGACAGAAAGATACATAATATTTAAGATAGATTAGATCTTAGATAAATACAGCACACTAGCTTGGGAATTCTGGGAAATGTCCACATCTCTTCAAACACTGGGTTACATCCTGTGCTTAAAAACTGCAGAATGGCTCCAAAATGCAAAATCACAGGTTTTAATCAGGTTATTAGGCAGATCATTTTTTTAAAAAAAGAGTCTTGACTATCATCTTAGTTTTTATGTCTCCGTTTAGCCCACTAGAGCTGATTTTTATTCTCGTCCCCTCAAGGTCTGCTGAAATGCAAGGGCGTAATAAACTGTCATTCAGACCCTAGGATTATCTACTCTGTGAATTATTCCTGGACAATTCATCATTTAAGACTGAAATTATAGCATTCAATCTGGAGGTTTTATCCAGCTTTATGTTTTCTCGGAGGAAGTCTTTGCAGCAGATAAAAACAAATTTATATAGATAGTCCTTGACTTACAATCATTCTTTTAAGGACCACTTGAAGTTATAAGAGCACTGCAAAAGGGACTTATGACTGGTCCTCACATTTACGGCCGCCGCAGCATCCCCATGGTCACATAATCAAAATTTGGGGGCTCGGCAATTGGCACGTACTTACGATGGCCACATCACCCCCACGGCCACGAGATCACTCTTTGTGGCCTTCCCAGCCGGCTTGCAATAAGTCAATAAGAGAAGATTCACTTAACAACGTGACTACTTAGCAACAAAAATAATTTGCTTAGCAACCGGTGGCAAAAAAAAGCTTGCAAAACTGGATGTGGCTCATTTAATCATTGCCTTGTTTAGCAACGGACATCTTGATCCCGCCTTGGTCAAATGTTGAGGACTAACTATACAATCTCACAATTTCAAATTTCTTTGCCAGGCAGTCCTCGACTTACAACAGTTTATTTAGTGACAGTCCAAAGTTAAAATTGCACTGAAAAAAAGTAATTTATGACTGTTTTTCACACTTAGGACCGTTGCAACATCCCCATGATCAAAATTCAGACGCTCGGCAACTGACTCACATTTATGACGGCTGCAGTGTCTCCGGGGTCGTGTGATCCCCTTTTGCAACCTTCCGGCAAGGAAAGTCAAAGGGGAAGCCAGATTCACTTAACAACCATGTGACTCACTTAACAACTGCAGTGATTCACTTAAGAACAGTAGCAAGAAAGGTCATCAAATGGGGCCAAACTCAATGAATGTCTCAGTTAGCAACAGAAATTTGGGGCACGATTGCGGTCATAAGTCAAGGACTGCCTGCAGCGAATTGAGGCAAGGTCTCTTAATGGCCACGTCATTGCCTCGGCGCGTCACACAGCGCCTGGCGATGCAGTCCAGATGCGCCTTGATTAAAAGCCTTGCCGAGAGGGCATTGAACGGGGGGAGGGGGGCAACTTTGATCCACAACATTTTTGCAGCTTGTTGCGCAACACGAAATGGAAAACAGCTGTTTGGGGAGCAGAAGGGATTGTGTGGGTTGCTGTGTTTATTTACAAGCTGGTGTAAAGCTTTGAGGACCGAGCATGGGAAAATGAAAGAAAGCAACGGGACCAGCCAGCTGGAGCGCCAACGGACACACAACGAAGGGTAACACATGTGTCTGTACACAGCGGTGCAGAACAGCAGGAGAAGAGATGGAGATCCCAGCCGTAGGTGCACTTCACACTTAACGGGACATCCAGACGGAGAAGAAATGTCCACAGCATTTAGATGAATTGTTTCTGAGATATAAAACCTGGAAGGAACGTGACACCACAGTGGACAGTCATGTAGAGGGGGTGGGGAAGATGAAAAATATGGTAGGAGACCCAGTTGGGTACTGGCCTAGAAACTGGGAGATGGTGAGTTCTAGTCCCGCCTTGGGCATGAAACTTGGCTTGGGGGAGTTTAGGCCAATCACCAGGAGATGGTGAGTTCTAGTTCCAAAGTTACCCAGTTGGCTTTCATGCCTAAGGTGGGACTAGAATTCACTGTCTCCTGGTGACTGGCCCAAAGTCACCCAGATAGCTTTCATGCCTCAGGTGGACTAGAACTCACTGTCTCCTGGTGACTGGCCCAAAGTCACTCAGCTGGCTTTCATGCCTAAGGCGGGACTAGAACTCACCATCTCCTGGTGATGGGCCCAAAGTCACCCAGCTGGCTTTCATGCCTAAGGCGGGACTAGAACTCACTGTCTCCTGGTTATGGGCCCAAAGTCATCCTGCCAGCTTTCATGGCTAAGATGGGACTAGAAGTCATAGTCTCCTGGTGATGGGCCCAAAGTCACCTAGCCAGTTTTCATGCCTAAGGCAGGCCTAGAACTCACCGTCTCCTGGTGACGGGCCCAAAGTCACCCAGCCGGCTTTCATGCCTAAGGTGGAACTAGAACTCACCATCTCCTAATTTCTAGTCGGGTGTCTTCAACCACTATACCAAACTGTCTCTGTAATAGTAAATATTACACCACGAGGATCCCCGTCTTGCCCTACCTTCTTTTTTCTCTCCTTTAATCCTTCCCTCCCTTCTTTTCTCCTTCCAGCCTATCTCAGAGGCAGCGTCAACCCCGTCTCCCCCCCCCCCAGAGCATCTGGTCTTTGCTCGTGTGACACATTCGGAGCGGTGTGCCCTGAGCAAATTCAGACAGCATCCCTGGCTGAGCATCACAGCAGAAGTAATTGCCTCCATCTGTAGCTCTGGCTTTTATTAGCAGATCCCGTGGGCGATAGCGCAGGACAGCGTGTGCTCCAGCGGGATCCGCTTTGAAGAACGGCGATGTTCAGACGATGCGAGAGTCACCACGACACACGAGAAGGCCAGACTCTGCTGACAGACACCCCCATCGGGGCTGCTCTGCTGATCAGGTGGCGTTCCCTTGATCTGTGGCAGGGGTCCTCGACCTTGGCAGCTTTAAGAGGAGTGGAGTCCAACTCCCAGAATCCCCCAGCCAGCATGGTTTAAGAGGGGAGGACTTCAACTCCCAGAATCCCTCAGCCAGCCATGCTTTAAGGGGAGGACTTCAACTCGTGGTCATGGGATCAAATAACTGCCTCATAGTTATTTCGGTCGCAGTGTCTTGGGGTGACATGATCCCCTTTTGTGACCTTCAGACAAGCAAAGTTAATGTGGAGAAGCCAGAATCACTTAACCATTATGTGACTAGCTTAAGAATTGCAGTAATTCACTTAACAACGTTGGCAAGGAAGGTTGTAAAATGGGGCAAAACTCACTTACCAAGAGTCTCACTTATCAATGGAAATTTGGGGCTCAATTATAGTCGTAAGTCGAGGACTACCTTTATGTCGAACTAACTTATGTATCAAGTTGTATTAACTGTCTCTCTGAAAGTCTGAAAAATTTTTGGGAGGGGAGTGGGCTTGTAAAATCAGTATATAAACTCTTCTTGCTAGAGAAAATTGTTGGTGAAGGGGAGGAATTTCCCCATTACTGTTGGGTGTTATTGAAAAATTGAGGTATAATCCCCCTACCCCAAATTACAAAGTCTGCATTTCATTCAAGGGGATCTGGCCAAAATAGGCTCACCTTTAAATAATCAGTTACATTCCAGAGAGAGAGAGAGAGAGAGAGAGAGAAAAGAGAGAGAGAGAGAATGAGAGAAAGAGGGGGAGAGAGAATAAGAGAGAGAAAAAGAGAGAGAGAGAAAGAAAAAAAGAGAGAGAGAGAGAGAGAGAGAGAGAGAGAGAGAGAGAGAGAGAGAGAGAGAGAGAGAGAGAGAGAGAGAAATGAGGGAGAATGAGAAAAAGAGAAATGAGAGAGGTTGAAAAAATGAGACAGAAGAGGAAAGAATGAGAAAATGAGAGAATGAGAAAGAGAATGAGAGAACGAAAGAGAGAGAGGATGGAGAGAGAGAATGAGAGAGAAAATGCAAAAGAGAGACAGAATGTGAGAAAATAAGTGAATAAGGAGAGAGAGAGTGAGAAAGAGAATGAGAGAATGAGGGAGAGAGAGAAGAAGAGAATGGGAGGGAGAGAGAGAATGGGGAGAGAGTAAGGGAGAATGAAACAATGAGAAAGAAAGACAGAATGAGAGAACGAGTGAATAAGAATGAGAGAGAAGGAGAGAGAGACAGAAGGAGATAGAATGGGAGAGAGAGAGGAGAGAATGAGAGAATGAGAGAGAGAGAGAGAAGATAGAGAAAGAGAGAAAGAAATAGAGAATGGGGGAGAGAGAGAAGGAGAGAGAGAATGGGAGAGAGAGGAGAGAGAATGGCAGAGAAAGAAGATAGAGAAGGAGGGAGAGAGAAGAATGGGAGAGAGAGGAGAGAGAATGGGAGAGAGAGAGAGAATGGGGAGATAGAAGATAGAGAAGGAGAGAGAGAAGGAGAGAGAGAGAGAGAGAGAAGGAGAGAAAATGGGAGAGAGGAGAGAGAATGGGGGAGAGAGAAGACAGAGAATGAGAGAGAATGGGGAGAGAGAGAAGGAGAGAGAATGAGAGAGAGAGAGAATGGGGAGAGAGAGAGGAGAGAGAATGGGAGAGAAAGATAAAAGGGGAGAGACAAGATAGAGAAGGAGAGAGAGAGGAGAGAGAGAGAAGGAGAGAGAGAATGGGAGAGAGAGGAGAGAGAATGGCAGAGAAAGAAGATAGAGAAGGAGGGAGAGAGAAGAATGGGAGAGAGAGGAGAGAGAATGGGAGAGAGAGAGAGAATGGGGAGATAGAAGATAGAGAAGGAGAGAGAGAAGGAGATAGAGAATGAGAGAGAGAGAAAGAAAGAGAGAGAGAGAGAATCGGGGAGAGAGAGAATGGAAGAGAGAGAATGAGAGAGAGAGAGAGAGATCCACTATGCTCACAGACATACAACACAAAATTCATACCAGCCCCCTCTGTGCTCCTGTATAAAAGCTCGACGACTTTTGCCATCGTTTGTGCTATATTTATTTCCAAATTAAACGCAATAAGCTTGATACCTTGTAATTTCGAACGGTCGCTAAACGAAAGATTGTAAGTCAAGGAGTACCTGCAATGTGGTAGGTGCCAAAATGGGATGGAGAAACGCACCCTGAAATTTGCATACATTGGCCTGGAGGGCTATGGGTAAATTATTGTACTGTAATCACGCGGATTCTTCCATTTTAATTTTAAAAATTAAAATCAATTCTTTAATTTTAACTTTAATTTTCCCGGATCAATCTGTATTCTTTCTTGCTTTCTTCTCCCTCCCCCCTCTCCCAATCTGTGCAGATCTTTAGAAAATACATTTTTGGGGGGGGGGGAGCAAAATAGAAAGAGAGCAAGGTTTGCAAACTGGCGACAAATTATTGTGCATTAAGGAGGCTTTGGTGCATTTAAAAATAAGGCTCCCTAATTGGTTGCTGGTGGAAGAACAGCTGTTTCTTATTTAATTCAGGGCTGCCAGATTCTCTTTTTTTCCCCTTTCAACAACATGATTTATCTTTGAGGGATCCCCCCAGAGCAGAAAATAATCTATTTTGCAGATACTGGGAGCTAGAAGGACAGGATCTGCTGAAGATTTCCCAAGAAGGTGACTTCTGGATCAGTTAGACTCCAAGATCCATCATCCCTTGGAGTTCCAGGCTTGCTGGAGCTGTAGTCTGAGATATAAATAAAAAGTAGGGGCCCGATGTATTGACTTATTTGTTCATTTATTTAATTTGTATCCCGCCTTTATTTATTTATTTTCTTTTACAAGTCACTCTAGTAGTGAACATATCCGACATACATCTTCTTCCTATTTTCCTCACAATGACAACCCCACGAGGTAGGCTGGCTGAGAGAGAGGACTGACTCAAAGTTATCCTGGTCATGGCTAAGGCAGGACTAGAACTCACCGTCTCCTGGTGATTGGCCCAAAGTCACCCAGCCAGCTTTCATGCCTAAGGCGGGACTAGAACTCACCCTCGCCTGGTTTCTAGTCTGGTGCTTTTACAGTAAACCAAATTGGCTCTCTAACCTATATATCCTTTAAATTGAAAGGAGAGCTTGTTCCAGTATACAGGCAATCCTTGACTTACGACCACAATTGGGAACAGGATTTCTGTTGCTAAGGGAGGCAGTTGTTAAGTGAGTCGCACATTGGTGAAGGAGGAAAGGAAACCTGGAAAAATAAAGAGAAAGAGGGAGGGAGGAAGATGGAAGAGAGGGAGGGAGGGAGGAAGGGAGAGAGGGAGGGAGGGAGGAGAGAGGGAAGATGGAAGGAAGGAAGGAAGGAAGGAAGGAAGGAAAGAAGGAAAAGGAAAGAGGGAAGGTGGAAGGAAGGAAGGAAAGAGGGAAGG
>NW_015386586.1:682609-685094 GCF_001527695.2 Protobothrops mucrosquamatus | reverse complement strand
GGGGGGGGGGGGGGGGGGGGGGGATGAGGAAGGGAGGAAAGAAGGAAGGAAGGAAGTTCCAGTTTGTCTGGACCCAAAAGAGAATTTTCCCTTTCCATTATATAAATGGCCGATTCCCTCTGTGAAGCCCTTGCAGAGGGCAATGAAGCCATATATAAATCTGCTGTTGCTAAATGGACATCCCCTCCAACTCAGACGGGGAACACAAGCAGTCCTCGACCTACAATTATTCATTTAGTGACCATTCACTTACAACAGCACTGAAAAGAGTGACTTATGACTGACCCAAATTCAGACACTGGGCAACTAACCCCTATTTACGACGGTCGCAGTGTCCCCGGCATCACGCGATCCCCTTTAGTGACCACCTGACTAGCAAAATCAACGGGGGAAGCCAGATTCACTTAACAACCGCGTGACTCACTTAACAACTGCAGTGATTCATTTAACCGCTGTGGCAAGGAAGGTCGTAAAACGGGGCAAAACTCTCTTAAGAGTTGTCTCGCTTAGCAACAGAAACTTTGGGCTCAACTGCGGTTGTAAACTGAGGACTACCTACTCCTCATGGCCCGTAATAAAGGAGGGAAACCCTTTGTCCCTTTTAATCATCTTAATGTAAATATTTTTATTAAACACAAACCCGGCTGGCAAGGAACCGCAATCCACCAGTGCTTCTGTCTTCTTTTTTCTTCTCTAAAAAAGTGTCTCACAACGCAGGGCACCTGAAATGATATTCATCACACCTGCCGCATCCCAGAAGCATCAGCAGCCTCCATTTTTAGGGAAGCCTTTGCAGGCCAGACACAACTTTTGTGGAAAAATTTTGTCTCCTGTTTTCTCAGTTCTCCAGGGCTTCACCAGGCTGGAAAATTTGCAGTGAGCGGAACAGAGGAAATGAACAATGCAACAACGTAGGGTTGACCAAAACGATCTCAAATTCATAAGGTCAACGGCCAAGACGTTGTCCACAGACCACAGCTGGAGATCCCAGACATCTCCTCACGTGGCTGCAACGGTGACCGTGTGGGAAGCTTTAAACTTTCCTTCCAGATCAAGTCACCAAGCCCTGGATAGATTTTTTTCCCCGTGAGCAGGTAAAGGGCCAACGAAGCAGAATCGTGGGAAGAGGACAAAAGAGCCATAAGGATATTTTTTTTTTCTCTTCAACTTGTGTCTAAAATAAGTTTGGAACAAGAAGGACGTCTGAACAACGGGGCAACTTTTAGAGCTGCATGCAATGAAATTTCATTTTAATGTATGCCGATTAGTATACATTCAAAGTGACAATATAGTTATTATTCTATTCTATTCTATTCTATTCTATTCCATTCCATTCTATATTCTATATTCTATGTTCTGTTCTGTTCTGTTCTCTATTCTATTCTATTCTATTCATTATTCTATATACTCTATTCTATTCTATTCTATTCTATTCTATTCTAACTGCCACCAGTAGAATTCCTCTATCTCAGAGGTGTCCAATTTTGGTGATTTTAAGACTTGTGGATTTCAATTCCCCATCTTATCCATCCATCCATCCAATCATCCATCCATCCAATCATCCATCCATCCATCTATCCAAACATTCATTTATCCATCCGGCCATCCATCCATCCAATCATCCATCCATCCATCCATCCATCCACACATCCATCCTTCCAATCATCCATCCATCCATCCATCCATCCATCCATCCATCCACACATCCATCCTTCCAATCATCCATCCATCCATCCATCCATCCATCCATCCATCCATCCATCCATCCATCCATCCATCCATCCATCCATCCATCCATCCATCCATCCATCCATCCATCCATCCATCCATCCATCCATCCATCCACCCATCCATCCTTCCATCCATCCATCCATCCATCCATCCATCCATCCATCCATCCATCCATCCATCCATCCATCCATCCTTCCAATCATCCATCCATCCATCCATCCATCCAATCATTCATCTATCTATCTATCCATCTATCCACCCACCCACCCACCCACCCATTCATCCATCTATCCATCCATCCATCCATCCATCCATCCATCCATCCGAGTCTCTTATAAGAGTGCCAAGACTCAAAGGGTACTAAGCAAAACTGAGGTTGATGTTGGTCTAATCACCCAACTGATGTAAGATGTTTGGCTATGTACCATTAAAATGGTGTCAACTTTTAGCAGATAGTGTGTCTGTGTGTGCTTGTGTGTGTGAGAGAGGGGGAGGGATAGATGGATGGATGGATGGATGGATGGACGGACAGACAGACAGACACACAGATATGGACATGCTGCGACGGCTGGGTGGGTTGGGAATGGGGGGCACCGTGATGCGGTGGTTCTCTTCCTTCCTCACCGACCGTACGCAGTCTGTATTGGCAGGGGGACAGAGGTCGACCCCAAGACCCCTAACTTGTGGGGTCCCACAGGGGTCGGTCCTCTCTCCACTTCTGTTCAATATTTATGTGAAGCCGCTGGGGGAGATC
>NW_015386586.1:669129-681182 GCF_001527695.2 Protobothrops mucrosquamatus | reverse complement strand
CCTCCCTCCCTCCCTCCCTCTTCTTCCTCCTCCTTCCTTTATTTTTTCTTTCTTTTCTTTTCTTTTCTTCTCTTTCTTTTTTCTTTTACCTTCTCCTTCCCTCCCTTCTCCTTATTCCTCCATTTCTCCTTTACTCCTTCGCCCAGACTGGACGTAAATCGCCAGTGAGTCACTGCCCTGACTCCAAGCCAGCCCCAACCCCGAGACGAATTCCCTACACACACACACACACACACACACCCGACCTCTGGCTCCATCCATCTTCGTTACCAGCAGACATTCCTTGCTCTTAGACCCTGCGCCAAGTGCACAGCACACACCATCACAATGCCCTTTTTCTGTGGTTCGGTCACATTTCCACCCTGTTTCCATCCCGTCGGCAAAGCATTGTGGTGTGGTTTCCGCTAGGAGCAGGAGAACCATCCTCTCTGACCACGGGGATTTTTTTTTTCCCCTCTTCCACGGTGGGGTGTGCACGCTCCCCACCTTGCCGCCGTGGTCGTCCCAGACAACCTCAAGAAACCGTCTTCCAAGATAGCGCCACGGGAAACCGGATTTCGAGGTGGAGCAGAAACGGCAGAGCGATTTAAATTAATTGCTTTTGTTGGAGAACCCAAGGAACGCATGACCTCACTGGCCCACGATGGGTGTGTGTTACTCCCTCTTTAATAACTGACAATGCGCATACTTCAGAGGGGCGGAGGGGGGGGGGAGATCTCTGTCCCGTCGCCCGCAGATGCGGCCCAACCACGTTTGGCCCAGGGTCAAAAGAGGGAAACCCAGACTGTGCGAAGGAGAGACAAGGGTTGTTTTCTTGGGAGGGGAGGGGGGAAAATAGGATTTGAATAAAGAAGAGACTGGGGCACCGTTGCCTGGAATGGTGGAGGGTTGCCCGGCTTGGCAGGGGGTTGGACTAGATGACCTCCAAGGGCCCTTCTGTTGTTCTGTTGTGGGTGCTCCATCACTGGAGGTCCTCAAGAAGAGGTTAAGTCATTTTTTCTGAAATGGGACAGGGCCTCCTGCTGGAACAGGGCTGGACTAGAAGATCTCCAAGGTCCCTTTCAGCTCTGCTATTCTGCTATTTGGAGGAGGAGGAGGAGGAGGAGGAGGAGGGCTTCCTGCCTGAGCAGGGGGCTGGACTAGAAGACCTCCAAGGCCCCTTCCAGCTCTGTTATTCTGTTTTATTCTGTTATTCTGTTAAAGCCAACGAACAACTGATTTGCAGCTAGGCCTTGACTTAAAGCCATTCATTTAGTGACCAAAGTTACAACAGAACTAGAAAAAGGGATGTTTTTCACACTTACGACCGTTGCAGCCATCCCCACGGCCACGTGATCAAAGTTCAGACGCTTGGCAACTGACTCATATTTATGACGCTTGCAGTGTCTCCGGGTCAGCTGATCCCCTTTGGCGACCTTCTGACAAGCAGGAAGCCAGATTCACTTAACAACTGGGTGACTCACTTAACAACTGCAGGGATTCGCTTAGCCACTGCGACAAGAAAGATGATAAAATGGGACAAATCTCACTTTTATAGAGTAGAATAGGAACTGGAAGGGACCTTGGAGGTCTTCTAGTCCAGCCCCCCGCTTAAGCAGGAGAACCTATGCCATCTCAGATAAGTGGCTGTCCAGCCTCTTCTTAAAGACCTCCAATGATGGAGCACCCACAACGTCTGGTGGCAAGCAGTTCCACTGGTTAATTTCTGTCCCTGTTAGGAAGTTTCTCCTTAATTCCAGGCTGCTTCTCTCCTTGATCAGTTTCCAAAAACTGTCTTGCTTAACAGTGGAAATTTGGCAATCAGTTGTGGTCGTAATTCGAGGATTACCTGTAAAACCACTCAGGGCAGAGTTTAGCCTGGCTAAAAAGGGAATTTCTCAAAATCCTCCCCCCCCCCCATGTACAAAATTCCCCTGTTCCATCTGTCCATCAATCTGCCTTAAACCGACAATCAAAGTGCCACCATCTGCAGGCTAATATTTTATAATAAACGTAGTCCTCAAGTTAATGACCATCTTTGAGCTGCACAGTGACAGTCATAAGATGTGACGGTCGGAAAGCAGGTCGCCAAGCGTTCAGACCTGATTCTGTGATTTTTTTTTGCATGGTCATTAAGCAAACACCACAGTCATTAAACGGACTTGTTCACCACAAGGCGGTTTCTGGCAAAAATGTTATCAGTTGTGGTAACGTGGCTGTGGGACATCACCACAAACGGCCATAGATGTGGCATGGTTTGACGACAACCCGAAATGTGGTCATGTGTCATGAAGGGAGCTGGGTTCAAATCTTGCTTCCAACATCATTTATTCTGCAAGCTGCCGAGAATTGCTGCAAATTTAATAAATCAATGGGGCGTCGTAAGTTGAGGACTATGTGTCCTGTCTTGGAGCGACCGGAAAGGCCTGTGGTGTCCAGTACAGGTAAGTCCTCAACTTACGACCACAACTAATAACAATAATAATAGTAAAGTTGGAAGGGACCTTGGAGGTCATCTAGTCCAACCCCTGCTCAGGCAGGATACCCTATACCATTTCGGACAAATGGCTGTCCAGTCTCTTTTTAAAAACCTCTGGTGTTGGAGCATTCACCGCTTCTGGAGGCAGGTTGTTCCACTGGTTAATTGTTCTCACTGTCAGGAAGTTTCTCCTTAGTTCTAGGTTGCTTCTCTCCTTGATTAGTTTCCATCCGTTGCTTCTTGTCCTGCCTTCAGGTGCCTTGGAGAATAGCTTGACTCCCTCTTCTTTGGGTCAGCCCCTGAGATATTGGAAGACTGCTATCATGTCCCCCCTCGTCCTTCTCTTCGTTAAACTAGACATTCCCAATTCCAGCAACCGTTCCTTGTATGTTTTAGCCTCCAGTCCCCTAATCATCTTTGTTGCTCTTCTCTGTACTCTTTCTAGAGTCTCAACATCTTTTTTACATCGCGATGACCAAAACTGGGTGCAGTATTCCAAGTGTGGCCTTACCAAGGCATTGTAAAGTGGTATTAACACTTCACGTGATCTTGATTCTATTCCTCTGTTAATGCAGCCTAGCACTGTGTTGGCTTTTTTGGCAGCTGCCAGCACACGGCTGGCTCATATTTAAATGATTGTCCACTAGGACTCCGAGATCCCTCTCACAGTTACTACTATTGAGCAAGGTAACCCCTATACTATACCTGTACATTTGGTTTTTCTTGCCTAAATGTAGAACCTTACTTTTTTCACCATTGAATTTCATTTTGTTAGATAGCGCCCAGTGTTCTAGTCTGTCCAGATCCTCCTGTATCCTAAGCCTGTAACTTCTGGAGTGTTGGCTATTCCTGCCAGCTTGGTGTCGTCTGCAAATTTGATGAGTTCCCCATCTATCCCCTCGTCCAGATCATTGATGAAGATGTTGAAGAGCACTGGGCCTAGAACAGAGCCCTGGGGCACCCCACTACACACTTCCCTCCATGTAGATGTGGTTCCATTGAGGACCACACGCTGTCATGCCGGCCAGTCGGTCGATGCCTAGGTAGACCACCACTACGACAGATGGGGTGTAAAAAGATAGAACAGTTCATCATCCAACACTACATGAAATAGTTTACGGAATGACTTCAGGTTCATTTAATACAGGTGTCCATTCCTCTCATCCACTAATTTTGTCACTTGGTCAAAGAATGCAATAAGATTTGTCTGGCATTATTTGTTTTTGACAAACCCATGTTGGCTTTTAGTAATGACTTTGTTTGCCTGTAGGTGTTCACTGATTCGTTGTTTGATTATCTTTTCCAGAATCTTCCCAGGTATTGAGGTCAGGCTGATAGGTCTGTAATTTCCTGGGTCCTTTTTCCCC
This sequence comes from Protobothrops mucrosquamatus, assembly GCF_001527695.2. Taxonomy (NCBI): domain Eukaryota; kingdom Metazoa; phylum Chordata; class Lepidosauria; order Squamata; family Viperidae; genus Protobothrops; species Protobothrops mucrosquamatus. The sequence continues at coordinate 677,357 of NW_015386586.1, read as the reverse complement.
CCTTTTTTGTAGATGGGAACTGAGCCCAAAATTTTGATTGCTAAGCAAGACAGTTGCTAAGTGAGTTTTGCCTCACTTTGCAACCTTCCTTGCCATGGTTGTTAAGTGAATCACTGCACTTGTTAAGTTAGTAACATGGTTGTTAAGTGAATCTGGCTTTCCCTACTGACTTTGCTTGTCAGAAGGTTACAAAAGGGGTTCACGTGACCCCAGGATGCTGCAACTGTCATAAATGTGAGTCAGTTGCCAAGCGCCTCAATTTTGTTCACGTGACCACGGGGAGGCTGAGACGGTCGTAAGTCTGAAAAATGGACATAAGTCACTTTTTTCAGTGCCGTTGTAACTTCAAACAGTCACTAAATGAATGCTTGTAACTTGAGGACTATCTATAGGTCCCCAAATGACCTGGATAACTTGCCAAATTATGGTTAACTCAGAGATGTTCTTCCCCATCTGTTGTTGTTTTTTTTTTTAAATAACCTGGACAAGCATTTAACTTGGATGGTACAAGATCTCCTGCTCCTACAGGGCGGGTTGGACTAGATGACCTCCAAGGTCTCTTCCAGCTTTATGATTTTATATTCTATTTCTGTCCACTAAAAAGAGACACTTTCCAATCATCCAGTCCACTGCTACAACTGCCCAGCAAATGTGTGAAACTGAGAGTGATCAGATTTTCCATCTTCCTACCCACCCCCGGTCAGCAAAAAAAACCCAACACAACATGTTTGTGTGTGTGCTTGTCGGAAATAGAACAGCAGTGATGTCACACAACTTAACCCCAAAGCGCTGCAGCTAAGCCTCTATCAAAACAAGTGTGCAAATTTTTAGGCAGCGAGGAAAGCGGTGTGCGACACAGCACAATCTCCGGGGGATTAGCTCCTTCGGGTTAACAAGCACAAGACTTAACCTTGTCACAACATGGTGACTTTGTTCCATCTCGGCCATGTGCACAAAGACACCCACACACACACACACATACATACTTCAAACTGCAGCGTTTTTGAGCAAGATTGAAAGCCACTTGTCTGAAATGGTATAAGGTTTCCTGCCTGAGCAGGGGGTTGGGCTAGATGACCTCCAAAGTCCCTTCCAACTCTGTTGTTGTTTTTATTATTATTATTATTATTATTATTATTATTATTATTATTATTATTATTATTATTATTATTATTATTATTATTATTATTATTATTATCACTACTACTACTACTGCTATTACTGCTATTATTATTATTATTATTATTATTATTATTATTATTATTATTATTATTATTATTATATGCTGTTTTGAAAAATATCCTAGGCTTCTCATATATTTTACAGATAGTCCTCGGCTTACAAGGATTCGCTTAGTGACCGTTCAAAATTACGTCACTGAAAAAAGGGACTTATGACCGTTGCAGCATCCCCATGGTGACGTGATCAAAATTCAGATGGTCGGCAACTGACTCATATTTATGATGGTCGCAGTGTCCTGGGGTCTTGTGATCCACTTTTGTGACCTTCTGACAAGCAAAGTCAATAATAATAATAATAATAATAATAATAATAATAATAATAATAATAATAATAATAATAATAATAATAATAATAATAAAGTTGGAAGGGACCTTGGAGGTCATCTAGTCCAACCCCCTGCTCAGCCAGGAAACTCTATACCATTTCAGACAAATGGCTATCCAGTCTCTTCTTAAAGACTTCCAGTGTTGGAGCAGGGGAAGTCCGATTCATTTAATGACCACGTAACTACCTTAACAATGATTCAAATTAACAACGGTGGAGAAAAACGGCGTAAAATGGGGCCAAACCCGCTTAGCAAGTGTCTTGTTTAGAAACATAAATTTTAGGCCCGATTGTGGTCATAAGTCAAGGATTACCTGTACATGCTTAGCTAACACAGGTATTCATTGACTTAATGACCAGTTGCTTAGTGAATCCTGTGCAAATGGGGGGGGGGGAAATGTGAGGAATTGTGAACAATACAATTCGATAATCCGAATTACGGGTGTCTTTCTGAAACTTTATATGAAGATCTCTTCAAGTTAAAGAACGGATCACGAGGCTGAGTTATGCTCCCAAAATGTTCTACTTGAGTATCTTTAAGGAATTTGGGTTGTGGGAAATTCCTACACTAATCCTTTTGAGGTATTGGAAAAAGCAACCCTAGATATTTAAGGGCTAAATTTAAGATACGTGGAATTTATCCCGTTTTGGACTGGCACTTTTTTTTCCTTTCCTTTAATCAAAAAATAATAATAAAAATGACACAACGTGATTCTCTCTGGCACACACTTCATGATATTTTACAAAAACAGCCTTTTTTCCTGATTTGAAATGTTCATGCAGATCGTCCACAACTGGGACCCCAATTTCCTAAACAAGTCAGTTATTAAACGAGTCAGTTATTAAGCGAGTCATGCCTCATTTTATGACCAATTTTGCCGTGGTTGTTCAACGAATCCCTGCAGTTGTTAAGTGAATAATATGGTTCTTAAGTGAATCCCTGCAGTTGTTAAATGAATCACATGGTTGTTAAGTGAATCTGGATCAGGACACTGCAACCCTTGCCAACAAATGTAGAAAAAAATAAATATATTTTTTTAAATATATATATATATATATATATATTTAAAATGTACACTAATGTTATGGATGTACTTTCGTGGAGGAGATTCAAAAAAAAATTACATCCATAAAATTGACGTGTCTCATTTCCCATTAAAATATAGGTAGTTCATTTAGTGACCGTTCTAAGTTACAATGGCAATGAAAAAAGTGACTGTTTTTCACACTTACGACCGTTGCAACATCCCCCTTCATGGTCACATGATCAAAATTCAGACGCTGGGCAACTGACTCACATTTATGACGGTGGCGGTCCCTCGGGGTCACGTGATCCTCTTTTGAGACCTTCTCACGAGCAAAGTCAATGGGGAAGCTGGATTCACTTAACGACCGTGTTGCTAACTAAACAACTGCAGGGATTCACTTAACAACCGTGTTGCTAAGTTACCAGCTGCAGCGACTCACTTAGTAACTGAGAAAAGAAAGGTCGTGAAAGGGTGCAAAACTTGCTTCACAAATGTCTCCCTTAGCGACGGAAATGTTGGGCTCAGCCGTGGTCGTAATTCGAGGACTACCTGTGTGTGTGTTTGTGATGTCATTCCCCATTAAAATGAATACGACATTATTTGCAGAAATATAAACAGGAGCAGAACTAATGAAAACAATATCCTGCTCTTACCATTCAAGCCTTGTCCCCTGATGAACAGGTACTATGACATCACAAACACACACACACACACACAAAAGGGGCAAAGTTTGCGTTGCAACTGCAGGGCAGGGGTCCTCCTCTTAGAATCATTTGCTTAGCAAGCATTCCAGGTTACAAAGGCATTGAAAAAAGGGACTTTTGCCCAGTCCTCGCACTTATGACCACTGCAGCATCCCCTACATGATCAATATTCCAGCACTTGACAATCGGCCTGGGATCACCATTTCCGACCTTCGCAGTTGACTTCCGGCTTCCGTTAAGCTCGGATTCGCTTAACAACCAAGTGGTTCACTTAACCACTGCAATACGATTCGCTTAACGAACATGGTGGGAAAGGTCATAAACAACCGCTTTGTTTAGAAACTGGTCCCGGTGGCGGTCGTAACCCGAGGACTGCCTCTCCGCTGTTCTCGTCCTTGGAAAGAAAGTTGATCCTGCAGGCATTTTGCGAGCAGAAAACTACGCAACGACACAGCTCGCCCTTCAGCCCTGTCTCCGTGTGTGCAGCTGTTGTCTGGGGTCTTTGTCACCGCCGCCAGAAATGAGAACGTTGAGTTTCTCCTGAGCCTTTAATCTTCCTTGATCCCCAAAGATCTCCCCAAAGGATCTGCAGATCACGCCGTTCCCTCTGGCCACCCCAGCCCAGGCAGAAGGACACTTGAATAAAAGGACCGATTTTCTCAAGGTCACCTTTTGAGCTTTAAAAGAGGGGGGGGGAATGAGCAACTAAACTCTGTTTAGTGAATTTTGCTCCGTTTTATGACTTTCCTCGCCACGGTTGTTAACTGAATCACTGCAATTGTTAAGTGAATCACACGGTCGCTAAGTGTGATTCCCCCTTGACTTTGCTGGTCAGAAAGTCACAAAAGGGGATCACGTGACACCCCCGGGGCGCTGCGACCGTCATAAATATGAGTCGGTTGCTAAGCCTCTGAATTTTGGATCACGTGACCACAGGGGACGCTGCAACGGTCGTAAGTGTGAAAAATGGTCTTTTTCAGCCGTCACTAAACGAACTGCGATACGTTGAGGACTACATGTATTCTTTATGCACTCCAAATGCATGATTTTTGCCTCCCAAACCTGGTTGTCTCCAACCAGGGTTTCTATGCAGGTAGTCCTCAATTTACAATCATGATTAGGATCAGAACTTACATTGCTAAGCAGGGCGGTTGTTAAGTGAGACCGGCTCAGTTTTACAACTATTTTTAGCCATGCTTATTAAACAAATCACTGCAGTTATGTGAATCACACGGTCATTAAATGAATCCAGCTGATCAAGGAGAGAAGCAACCTAGAACTAAGGAGAAACTTCCTGACAGTTCGAACAATTAACCAGTGGAACAACCTGCCTCCAGAAGCGGTGAATGCTCCAACACTGGAAGTTTTTAAGAAGAGACTGGACAGCCATTTGTCCAAAATGGTATAGGGTTTCCTGCCTGAGCAGGGGGTTGGACTAGATGACCTCCAAGGTCCCTTCCAACTTTATTATTATTATTATTATTATTATTATTATAAGGACAGCATAAATGCTTCATCAAATAGATAAATAGATACATAGAAACATAAGGTTGGAAAGAACCTTGGAGATCATCTAGTCTAACCCCCTACATATGGCAGGAGTCCTTCTATCCTCCCAGACAAATTAATGTCCAATCATTTCTTGAAATCCTCCAGCAATGGAGCGCCCATCTTTTCCCAATTACATCCACTCGACCTACTAGATCGGAGAGGGAGAATATTTTGAGGTTCTTCTCTCTTAAGCTGGTCCACCTGGTGGGACCAAGAAGAAGCGCCTTCTCCAGAGTGGCTTCCTCCCTCTTATTTGAAGGACCATCTTTTCCCAGGTACATCCATCTGACCCTCCAGACCTGGGAGGCAGGAGATGTTATGGGTCCCCTCCCTTAAGGAGGCCCATCTGGTGGGTCCAAGGACTTTCTCCATGATGGCTCCCTTCCTGTGGAACACCAGATAAGATAGGCTTGACTTCATTAACCATCTCCTGCAGATAACCCTTCTTATCTCCACATTTTCTCTTTCTTTGTGTCTACCTTTAACCTCCCATCAAGTTGACCTTCAGATGTCCTGTCATCGTGCTCCAGATCTTCCTCTTTTTGAGGTTCTGAGGCCAGAAGATACATGGATACATAGAATCCTATGGCTGGAGGGAAACTTGGAGGTCTTCAACTCTCTGCCCAAGCCAGGAATCCTTATACCATCCTGGAGAAATGAATACCCAATCTTTTCTTCAACATCTCCAGTGATGGAACACTCATCTTGGTTACATCCACCCAACCCACCAGATCAGAGAGGGAGAGTGTGACCTGTGTCTCCTCTCTTAAGAAGGTCCATCTGGTGGGACAAAGAAGAAGGGCCTTTCCCATGCTGGCTCCCTCCCTGTGGAACACCATCCCTGTGGAGATAAGATAGACTTCTTGACTTCATTAACCATCTCCTACTTGCCTCCACGTCCTCCCTTCCTTCGTGTCCACCTTCCATCTCCAACCAAGTTGACCTTCTCCAGATCTTCCTCTTTTTTCAGGTTCTTGAACTGGAAAGGATAAGTGGAGACGTCCCCATGGAAACCTCTGTCCATAACCAATGTGTCCAGGATGCACCTCAAGGTGAGCACCTGTCCCAGGGCAAGTGGGCGGGGCTTCTTCTGCACAAGGTGGAGCCCTCCTACAGCCCATCTGCCATTCTGGACCGCCGATTCCTCTCTGTGGTTTAGGGTTGGGGTGAAAACGACGGGGAACCGAGTCCCAAATCTGGAAGTTGGTTTTGGACGTAAGATGACTTTGTAATTTGCTTCCCGATGGCTCCATTTTCTCTCTCTCTCTCTCCCCCCGTCTTTTTTTCCCAGGGGCGAATACTTTGGGTTGAAAAACCAGGCGCACACACGCTCTCACGCCTAGATCTAATTTTTCACCGTCTGTAATCATGGCTGACCGCAAGGCTTATTTTAAGCCAGCTGAATATTCTCCTCGCTTCGGTGTTTTTCTGCAGCCGATTTGACGTTGTTTGAAAAACCAGATCAAAAGACCCGGAATTTTTGCCTGGGGCTTCCCATCGCTTTTTTTCTGCTTTGCGCTGCTTTAGCAGAAAAAAAATTGACCTTCTATGCTCGGCAGCTACTCCACATGGCCTGGTTCTCTTGACAGGTTGTCCTTGACTTACAACAGTTTGTTTAGCGACCGTTTGAAGTGACGACCACACTGAGAAAAGGGACTTACGACCAATCCTCGCACTTACGAGTGTGGCAGCATTCGCACGGACATGGGATCAAAATGCAGGCACTGGTGATATTACGTAGTTGGGTAATGAAACGTCTGTAAGGAAGCCACCAAATTCAGAGAGCAACAAGGGCCCCACAGTCTTCTTCCTCCTCCTCCTCCTCCTCCTCCTCCTCCTCCTCCTCCTCCTCCTCCTCTCCATAAACCCCACTTCCTTTAGCATTGATGATGTTCCCTAGTTGGGTCATGAAACGTCTGCAAGGAAACCACCCAGCTCAGAGAGCACCAAGGACTCCACAATTCAACCAGAGCCACAGAGATTCTCTTCTATCGGAACCACTGAATTGCCCACTAGGAAGGGACCCCCAAAGGTCATCTAGTCCAACCCTCCCGGCTTAGCTTCTGTGACAAGGAACGGTGTTCACCAACCTCTTGGTGGCATCAAAAGAGGGCTTCGTGTGAAGTCCCGGGTCACCCACGGCAATGACCCAGGCTGAATTCCCACATGACGTTGAACTCCATCCAGCTAGATTAGCATAGCTTAACCAGTGGAGACACCACCGCTTGTTTAAGGACCCACCAATCTTTAGCCAAAGGAAATATTTATCCATACCCTCTTGAAGGTTGACAGAACCATCTTTAAGGGGCCTAAAGATGAAATATTGGCATTTTTAAGGCTCTACGGATGGTGGTCTACGGAGAACAAGAGTCTCAGTTAGCAACATCAATAATAAAGACAGATGTGCTAAGCAGCTACAGGACCTGTTGCCAAAAAGGCAGGTAGTGGGTGGTGGAGAAGGAAGACATATTTTCAAACTCAGCCATATGTAATCTCTGGATAGACTATAAATCAAGCCAGGAAAGGCAGCTTGTCAGGGCTAAGCTCCGGTGAATTTCATCTTCGGCCTTTACAGTCAAAACATCACACAAAAAATCATCCCGGAGAGAATATAGGTCAGAAGAGAAACAGGTAAAGCTTCTGAGGCCGCCATTTTGACTTTTTTGACCTTTACAACCCTGTATTCTTGAGGGTACACAACGAAAGAGGTCACCATGAAACATCTGGAGGAGAAGCTAGTAAACGATGGAGATCGAACCAACGTAATAAACCGGAGATAAATTTGCTGAGGCAAACTGAGTTTGAAGGACTTTTGAGTCTTCAAGGAAGGTTTTGCCGGTGGCCAGTCTCCAAATCTCCAAGCAAGGATGGAAACTGCGGTCCAGAACATCTGGGAAACATCAGCCCGGCAATGGTTCTTCTCAAGGGCTCAACCCCCTGGTAGAACGTTTGACAGAGCTGGGAGATTTTTCTGGAAAGAAGATGGATGTGTTTGCTTATTATTTATGTAGATGTTAGGCCTGGTCAATCCCAAGTAGGGTTCTCGGTGGACCAAGCAGATGTCCCCCGGCTTCTGCAGATGTTCTGCAGAAGGTTTGATGGCTCTCAAAGCCCCAGACTTGGCCAAACGCAAGGAAGGAACAAAACGGTGGGACTTGTGAAGGGTTCTCATTCGCCCAGTGTCTTGGTTTGGGGGTGTGGATGGGGGGTGTTTACGCACATGTGTGTGTGTGTGTGTGTGTGTGTCTGAATGGGAGTGACAACTCCTGACCCATGATATGGCCTGCGAGAGGAGTGGAGGAAGAAGAAAGAAAGAAAGAAAGAAAGAAAGAAAGAAAGAAAGAAAGAAAGAAAGAAAGAAAGAAAGAAAGAAAGAAAG
>NW_015386586.1:664932-668881 GCF_001527695.2 Protobothrops mucrosquamatus | reverse complement strand
CCACAGACTTACTTGCTTAAAAAAAAAAAAAAAAAAGAAGTGAGGAATTTGGAAAATGCATTTGCAGGGGAGGGGAGGGGATCTGACAGATCAAACAAAAGTCTTTTCCAAGCAGAAATGAGATGGGATCAGTTTAATGAGATAGGAGAGAGGAGGGGGGGGGGGAAGACCGACTAGCCCCCCCCTCCAGGAGGAAAGTTTGCAGAAGATTTATAGGCTTTTTTCCGGGGGGGGGGGGAGCAGGTGGAACCTTCTTCTTCTTCGCTACCTGCTTTTAAAGGCTGTCTAGCCAAATTCAGTGAGTTATGGTTTACAGGCAGACAGAATTTTCCTCTCTTTCTTTCCTATCTCCCTTCTTTCCTTCTTTGTCTCTCCTTGCTTTTTTCCCTTTGTTCTTCCTTCCTCTTTCCCTTCCTTTCCTCCCTTCTGCTCTTGTTTCCTTCCTTCCTTTCTTCTTTCTTTCTTTTTTCTTTTCTTTCTCTTTCCTTTCTTTTCTTTTTTCTTTTCTTTCTTCCTTTCCTCCCTCCCTGCTTCCTTCCTCTTTTTTCCTTCCTTCTTTCTCTTTCCTTTTTTATTTCCTTCCTCCCTCCCTCTTTTTTCTTTCCCTTTCTTTTCTTTTTCTCTTTTCTTCTTTCCTTCTTTCCATGTCTTTTCTTTCGTACTTTTTTCTTTTTTTTTCTTTCCTTTTTTCCTCCTCCCTCCCTTTTCATTCCTTCTTTCCTTCCTTCCCCCTCCCGCCATGTATTCCTTCCCTCCCTCCCTCCCTCCCTTTCCTCCCTCCCTTTCCTCCCTTCCTCCCTCCCTCCCTCCCTCCCTTCCTTCCTTCTTTCTTCCCTTCCTTACTCTCTCCCTCCCTCCCTCTCTTTCCCTCTTTCTCTCCTTCCATCCTGGGCTGACCCTCCTTTCTTCCTGAGAAACCCAGGCCCGCCCGCCTGCCTCCCTCCAGATGGCGGGGTCTCCAGAGCCTGCCTCTTAGACAGGAGCCCAGATTTATGACCGCTGGGCCTTGTGCATTACAGCTCCCCGGTGCCTTTGCTCGTGGGCTGCTACGGGGGTCTCATCTGTTCCATATTTTCTGCATCATTCACACTCTATCTGGTTATTTTCAGGGAGACCCCCAAAGAAGGAAGGCCTCTAGGGGAGAGTTTTGATACGGAGTAGGTGGGCTGGGTGGGCAAAGGATGGTCCTTCTCTGCCCTGAAGCTCCTCCGGTTAAATTCAGGGTCTAATAATAATAATGAAGTTGGAAGGGACCTTGGAGGTCATCTAGTCCAACCCCCTGCTCAGGCAGGAAACCCTATACCATTTCGGACAAATGGCTGTCCAGTCTCTTCTTAAAAACTTCCAGTGTTGGAGCATTCACCACTTCTGGAGGCAGGTTGTTCCACTGGTTAATTGTTCTCACTGTCAGGAAGTTTCTCCTTAGTTCTCCTTGATCAGTTTCCATCCATTGCTTCTTGTCCTGCCTTCAGGCGCCTTGGAGAATAGCTTGACTCCCTCTTCTTTGGGGCAGCCCCTGAGATATTGGAATACTGCTATCATGTCCCCCCTCGTCCTTCTCTTCGTTAAACTAGACATACCCAATTCCAGCAACCGTTCCTTATACGTTTTAGCCTCCAGTCCCCTAATCATCTTTGTTGCTCTTCTCTGTACCCTTTCTAGAGTCTCAGCATCTTTTTTTACATCGTGGTGACCAAAACACGTTTTCAAAATAGTGAGAAATTCAACTCACCCTCATTTGGGAGCGAACCATCAGTGACCCTACAAAGATGACACCGGTGGTAGAGTGTCATCATAACGACCTGATTTTGCAACAGTTTTTGCAGCGGCCGTTAAGTGAGCATGCCGGTCATAAGCAGGACTGCCAGGGTCATGCATGCAAACACTTCAGCCTTCAAACATGGTGGTTTAAATGTCTGTTGAGGTTCTCCATCCTCCAGGTCCTGGTTGTCCCCAAAGGTGTTTTTTTTTTCAGGAGGCAACTGTATTTTCTTGTTTTTCCTTTGAAGATGTTTTCCTTCTCATCCAAGAAGCTTCTTCAGCTCTGACTGGATGGTGGGGAATGGAAAGATTTATACTCCTTGCAGACAGCTGGTCGTTTGCCTTCTTTGAGAGAGTCATTGAGGCCACTTGGGGGTTTAATCTGTGTCTTCAGTGTCATCTGAGTGGTGCAAATGGGTGTGTTGTTGACCAGTCCTTTCAGCAATTCCAAGAAGGCTCCACACCCATTTGCACAACTCAGGGGACCCTGAGGACACAGATTAAACCTCCAGGTGGCCTCAAAGACTGTCTAAAAGGATGCAAATGATCAGCTGTCTGCAAGGAGTATAAGTCCTTCCATTCCCCACCCTCCAGTCAGAGCTGAAGAAGCTTCTGGGATGAGAAGTGAAATGTCTTCAAAGAAAAACAAGAAAGTCCAGTTGCCTCGTCAAGAACTAACTTTAGGACGGCAGTTATAAGTACAACCACATTGCTTGCTACGAGTGTGCTTGTGCTGCAACTTGGAAGTAAGTACAGGGAGTCCTTGACTGGTTCATTTAGTGACCGTTCAAAGTCACTGAAACAAAGTGGTTTATGATCTTTTTTCACACTTACAACAGTTGCAGCATCCTCATGGTCACGTGATCAAAATTCAGATTCTTGGCAACTGACTCATATTTATGACAGTCGCAGCATCCCCAGGGGGTCACGTGATCCCCTTTTGGGACCTTCTGACAAGCAAAGTCAATAGGGGAAGCCAGACTCACTTAACACCCGTGTAACTGACTTAACAACTGCCACGATTTGTTTAACAACCGTGTCCCTGCTGCACTTAATAACTGAGACAAGAAACGTTGTAAAATGGGGCGACACTCACTTAGCAAATGTCTCACTTTTAGCAACTTAAATTTTGGGCTCAATGGTGGTCGTAAGTCGAGGACTGCCTGCATCAGTTTTTGGCAAATTGTTCATAAGACACTTTTATGTGATTGTGGGAAGCTGCCAAAGGCCACGAATTCGGCTGTGTTGCTCAATGGTCAAAGTGCAGTGATGGTTAGAACTTCAGATTCGGGTTGTTAAGCCCCCTTTTTCTGGTATAGCCATAACTTTGAATGGCTGCTAAGTGACTGGTTATAAGCTGAGGACCACCTGCAAATAAATAAAGGCAGTCCTCGACTTATGACCGGAACTTGGTTGCTAAGCAAGGCAGCTATTAAGTGAGTTTTCCCCCATTTTACAAGCTGCTCTGCCACTGTTGTTAAGTGAATCACGGCAGCCGCTAAGGGAATTTGGTGAAGGTGTTTAGTGCATCAAGTGGTCATTAAGCGAATCCAACTTCTCTGGTTGACATTGCTTGTCTGAAGTTGGCTGGGAAGGTCACAAATGGTAATCAGTTGATCCCGGGATGCTGCAACAGCCATAAGTACATGCCAGTTGCCAAGTGCCTGAGTTTAGATCACATGACCACAGGGATGCTGCGATGGTTGTAAATGTGAAAAACGGCCATAAGTCACTTTTTTCAGTGCTGTTGTAACTTCGAAACAGTCACTAAATGAACTGTTGCAATTTGAGGATTACTTATGCATGCCAGTTGCAAAAGACCGAAATTTTGACTATGGGGATGCTGGGATGGTCGTAAGTGCAAGGACTGGTTGTAAATACCCTTTTTTTCAGGGCCATTGCAACTTTTGTCACTAAACAAACAGTTGTAAGTCAAGGACTGCCTACCGGAAAAGACAAGGGATGTTCCAGGAAGAGAGAAAATTGTTGTGCAAGAAAAAGATTGCAAGATTTTTCTGCTTTCTATATTTTGCTTTCTTCTTCCAAAGGGAAAAATAAATAAAATAATAAAATAAAATAAAATAAAATAAATAATAAAATAAAATAAAATAAAATAAAATAAAATAAAATAAAATAAAATAAAATAAAATAAAATAAAATAAAATAAAATAAATAAAATAAAATAAAA
>NW_015386586.1:661963-663862 GCF_001527695.2 Protobothrops mucrosquamatus | reverse complement strand
AAAATAAAATAAAATAATAAAATAAAATAAAATAAAATAAAATAAAATAAAATAAAATAAAATAAAATAAAATAAAATAAAATAAAATACAGATAGCCCTCGAACGTATGACCACAACTGAGCCCAAAATCTCTGTTGCTAAGTGAGACAGTTGTTAAGTGAGTTTTGCCCTGTTTTATGACATTTCTTGCCACGGTTGTTAAGTGAATCATTGCAGTTATTAAGTTAGCAACATGGTTGTTAAGCGAATCTGGCTTCCCCCATTGACTTTGCTCATCAGAAGGTCACAAAAGGGGATCATGTGACCCCGGGACGCTGCGACCGTCATAACTGTGAGTCAATTTGCAAGTGTCTAAATTTTGATGATGTGACCACGGGGATGGCTGCAATGGTCGTAAGCGTGAAAAACGGTCCTAAATCTCTTTTTTCATTACCGTTGCAACTTTTGAACAGTCACTAAACGAACTGTTGTAAGTAAAGGGCTACAAATAATAAAATAAAATATAACTAAAACTGAATGGAGAGCATCTAAAGGGCAACCGATACGGGGAGGTTGACTTAGGACAAGTTTTGCATTTAGCTGTTTCCTGAAATTGTGTTGTTTTGGGTCAACCTCCAAGTGACTCCGTCGAATTTCACAATTTTGCAGCTATTTTGTTCTCCCTTCGCGGTTCCGTGCCTCCATTCTGACGTGTTTATGGACTGGAGCGAAGTTTCCAGCATCAATTAATTTCAGACATGAAAGCATAAAAAAAATTTCCCCTTGGCGGGGGGGGGGAGAGGAGGAGGTGGTGGGAGACCTTTGAATAAATGTGGGGGTTTTAATTTTATTATGAAGGTCTCGAAGTGTTTGAAGAGAGGGGAAGGAAAAGGTTGTGTTTACAAGCATGGATTCCAGGCAAAGGATTTCAAACCAGATGTTTGTGTGCGGGGGGGGGGGGGGAAAGGGTGAAATTGATGGGCTTGGAAAAGAGAGAAGGAAAACAATTCCTTTGAAGAGAGGGAGGTGCCAGGATGGAATCTGGGTGCCTGAGCCCCACGGTGCCCCCCGGGCATGGGGGGTGGTGGCAAGGAAGCCGTGGACCACCTTTCATCTGGCTTCTCATCTGGTTGCTTTGCCACCTGTCCGAATAGGGAGCTGGGCAGCTGTTGGCAGAGACACGGGATGCCCATCCATCCATCCATTAAGTGTGGGCATTCACAGGGGGGCTTGCTGCTTTGGTGAAGGGCGCTAGGGTTAGATGGAGGAGAGAAGGAGGGAGAAAAGAGAGGAGGGGAGGGGAGGAGAGGGGAGAGCAGGGGAAGGGGAGGGCAGGGAAGCAGAGAGGATGGAGGGAGGGTGGGGAGGAGAGGAGAGGAAAGGAGAGGGAGGGAGAGGGGGAAAAATTGGGGAGGGGATGAGAGGAGAGGGGTGGGGTGGGGAGAGGAGGGGAGGAGAGGGGAGAAGAGAAGAGGGGAGGGGAGAAGGAGGAGAGGAGAGAAGGGGAGAAGAGAAGGGGAGGGGAGAAGGAGAGGAGGGGAGGAGAGAAGATAAGGGAGAGGAGAGGAGAGAGGAGAGGAGGAGAGGGGAGGGGAGGGGAGGAGAAAAGGGGAGGAGAAGAGGGAAGGAGAGGAGAGGAGAGGAGAAGAGAGGAAAGAAAAAAGGGAGGGGGAGAGAGGGAGAGGGTGGGAGGAGAGACATGGGGATGAGGAGCAAAGGAGCAGGAAGAGGAGGAGGAGGAGAAAAGGACTGTGGGGCCCTTGGTGCTCTCTGAGCTTAGTTTTCTTGCAAATATTTCAGGACCCAACTAGATAATGTAGTGCTAAAAGGGAGGGGGGTTTGCAGGGAGGAGGAGGAGGAGGAGGAAGAGGAAGAAGGAGGAGGAGGAGGAGGAGGAAGAAGAGGAGGAGGAGGAGGAG